>NC_064810.1:95180922-95407228 GCF_023721935.1 Panthera uncia
TGGTATTTATTTTTGAACATGAATTTGTCTGTTGTAGTGATTTTAATTGCTCCCTGCCTCCAAAGACATGTCCACCCAGACCCTGGGAATGTGATCTTATTTGGAAAAAGAATCTTTGAAGATTTAATTAAGTTAAGGATCTCAAGATGAGATCATCCTAAAGTACCAATGTTGACCCTAATTTCAATGACAAGTGTCCTTATAAGAGACAGAAGAGTAGACATGAGCAGAGAAAAGGGAAAAGCCATATGAAGATGACAGAGGCAGAGACTGAAGTGAGGCAGCTACAATAATATTGAGAGCTCCTAGAAGCTGGAATGATTCTCCCCAGAGACTCCAGAAGGAGCGTGGCCCAGTAACCTCCCGATATCACACTTCAGACCTTCAGATGTAAGACAGAATAAATTCTTGTTGTTTCAGGCCACCAAGTTTACAAAATTTGTTCTGACATGCTCAGTTTCTAATTCATCTGCATATTCCACTGTTTTACATAATGTACAGTTATATTATGAAAACCTTGGCTTTCCTCTTGAATTATTTTCTTTAGTTTGGCTTACACTATCTTTTCCCTGTAAAATGTCTCTCTCCTACAGACAGATCTTCCTCACTAGCAAGGTCAGTCTGGAAACAGTCTGCTGTTTGATATGCCTCTAAAAGGAACTTAACTCCTGGATCATATATGTAAGTACCAGACCCTTGACTTCCCCTTCAATGTTACCCACCAAAGATAGTTGGTCCCTCCAACTGGCTCTTCTTTGGGGTCCTTGGCAATTGGTAAATCAGTTATACTCTTTGGGGAGACTGTAGTCAGATACTGAATCTCCACTGATATTGTAGTGACATTTGAGCTCAGTGCTTTACCTAACTTCTGTCAGCCCTTTGACTCTGTGTCCAGTATCCTCTATTACTGTTTGCCTCCAATTTCTCTATTTACATCATAGATTTCAATACTGTTGGCTTAATTTGTCTTTTTTTTCTAAATTTTTTTTAACATTTATTTATTATTGAGAGACAGAGACAGAGTGTGAGCAGGGGAGGGGCAGAGAGGGGGGAGACACAGAATCTGAAGCAGGCTCCAGGCTCTGAGCTGTCAGCACAGAGCCCGACGCGGGGCTCGAACCCACGAACCACGAGATCATGACCTGAGCTGAAGTCAGTCGCCTAACCTACTGAGCCACCCCTACTGAGTGCCCCTACTATTGGCTTAATTTGAAAGACCTGAGAAAGTTCTTCAACCTTCTGAGGGAAAATAACTACGAGCTTAAAATGTCTAACCTACAAATTAGCATTCAAGTAGAAGAAAATCAAGATGATTTTGAAAGCAAACAAGTACTATTTCAAAGACTAACTTGGGAATTCATCCCAATTAGTGAAAAATTAATCCAAGAAAGAGAAATGTGAAATATAAGAAAAGATGGTAAAGAAAGGAATCATAAATGATCATTAGTTCTAAAGATGTAATATGAAACTTCTGGTAAGTTTAAAGATATACGGAAAGTGGAGGCATAATACAAAAGAATCATCAGGTAGAATATAGGGAACATAGTCAATGGTTTTGTAATGGCGTTGTATGGTGACACATGGTAGTCACATCTGTGGTGAGCATAACATAATGTAGAGTTGTTGAATCATTATGTTGCATACCTGAAACAAATGTAACATTGGGTGTCAACTATACTTTAATAAAAAAATAGCTTTTAAAAAAGAATTATGAACTTCTTGGTGAAATTACAGATGACTATAGTAAAACAGTGGGCATATAAATATAAATATTTGGTTAGTATTACATGTTAAACAAAAAGATAGTTTATTTTTTTTCCTTTTTTTAAAAATTTTTTTTTAACGTTTATTTATTTTTGAGACAGAGAGAGACAGAACATGAACAGGGGAGGGGCAGAGAGAGAGGGAGACACAGAATCTGAAACAGGCTCCAGGCTCTGAGCTGTCAGCACAGAGCCCGACGCGGGGCTCGAACTCATGGACCGTGAGATCATGACCTGAGCCGAAGTCAGACGCTTAATCAACCAAGCCACCCAGGCGCCCCAAAAAAAGATAGTTTAAATATAAGTTTACAATTTTAAGGATAAACATTAATAATAAAAATGAAATAAAGGGGTTAAGATGTGTAAACTTCCAGTTATAAAATAAATATATCTTGGAGATATAAATTACAGCATAGGGAATATAGTTAATATCGTAATACCATTGGTGACAGATAGTGACTTCACTTATGGTGAGCACTGAATAATGTACAGAATTGTTGAAGCAATATGTTGTACACCTGAAATTAATATAACATTGTGTTAATTATCCTTCAATAAAAAAATAAATTAGTGCCATTAAACACTAATCAAAATAAAAAAAGATTAAAATAAAACTAAAAGCAAGATTAGACTCATATCAGAAGGATAGTATTTAAGGCAAAAGGCATCACTAAAGATAAAAAAGGACATTTATTAATGACAAAGGGTTGTCAAATGACTGTAACACATAAAATGCTAAATCTGTAGTCATCTTTTCTTTAATTTTTTTTGATGTTCATTTATTCTTGAAACAGAGACAGAGCACGAACAGGGGAGGGGCAGAGAGAGAGGGAGACACAGAATCTGAAACAAGCTCCAGGCTCTGAGCTGTCAGCACAGAGCCCGACGCGGGGCTCGAACCCACGAACTGTGAGATGATGACCTGAGCCGAAGTTGGACACTTAACTGACTGAGCCACCCAGCGCCCCTAAACCTATAGTCATCTAATAACTTAGCTTCAAAAAACAAGATGAATAAAGTCTAAATCACAAAGAAGAAAATATAAAATAAAGAACACTCAAAAAAAGAAAAAGAAGGAATAGAAGACTTAAGTGGTAAAAATAAAGATAGCAACTAGAAAACATAAAGTAATAGGATACAATAAATGAAAAGAAAAATTATAAATTAATCTACTACTGATTATAGAAGATATAGCTGAAATTAAATGGCATAGACAGATTAAAATAAAGGAATAGAAAAGATACATCAGACCCTCTCTCTCTCTGTCTCTCCCCTGCTCACACTCTGTCTCTCTTTCTCTCTCTCTCAAAAGTAAATGGTTCAAAGAAAAAAAAAGTAAATAAACATTAGAAAAAACAAGATGTTTGGAAGTTGACAAAAAAAGATGCATCAGATACATGTGGAAAGAATAAAAAAGCAAATATAGCGATATTAATATTAATCAAAATTAAATTCAAAGACAAAAAGGGATATTTGATGATTATATAATCCACTCAAAATTGAGTCATTAATCTTTATATACAAAATATAGACTTGAAATTTATTTTTTAAAAACTAGGGGAGCACCTGGGTGGCTCAGCCGCTTAAGCTTCCCACCCTTGATTTTAGCCTAGGTCACAATCTCCACAAATAGCATGAAGACTGCTTGGGACTCTCTCTCTACCTCTCATCCCCACCACCCACCCCTTCAGCTCATGCTCACGCATGAACATGCATTCTCTCCCTCTGAAAAAAATTAATGAATAAAATAAAATAATAAATAAATAAAAACTAGGACTACAAGAAGGATTTGACAAATCCATAACAGTACCGGGGGATTTTATCACACAACTGTAACAAAGTAACAGATTAAGCAAATGAAAGAGAGAGATATGTAATAACCTAACAAACAAGACCAAACACACACAAACACATAGGTACACGCATACACACACACACACACACACACACACACACTCCTTTGAAATCAAGAAACATAACTGGTATAAAATATTTACAGAAGTTCACTATGAATTTGATCATAAACATTAAATAATTTTCAAAAGTAAAAAGCTTTCTATCCTTAAACTTGCATGCAACAAAACTAGAAATTTATAAATTAAAAAAAAAAAAAAAACAGTTCCCTAACAGAGCTATTTACTCAAAAGAAACAAATAATAATGAATAAATTATAAAGTGTCTTAAGAGTTAGAGAGTACTATGAGATGTTGCCAAAATTATATTCACAGGAAAATGTATGCACTTAAGTTATATAATGGGGGAAATAAAGATTCATATGATGTCTCGTGTAAATTGAGACCTAACTTCAAAATATGTGGGGTGAATATTTGAATGAATAGATAAACAAATATTAAATACATGACATAACCAGACATCCCTTATTGATAATAAGCACTGTGGGAGCCTAAGCACTTTGATTCTAGACCTGACTCTTTCTAATAACTTAGATTGTGTGACCTTGAATGTGTCACCTTTATGTATCTCAGATTCCATGTCTGTAGAATACAGGTGTTGAAATAGATGACCTTTAAGGTCATGTTTTAATGTAAATACCTATGCTCCATAATGTCTTTCTCAATATTGCTGTTAATGCTTTATTAAATGTGTCCATTGAATGGTTGACATTCATGTCACATAACAAAGTGAAACAATCCATTTTCGTGGGTATGTGCGTGTATGAGTGTGCAAATGCATGTTTCTGACATTGGCCAGTGAAGAGACTTAAGGCTCCATTTGCCAAAAGCTAATCACAGGTTAAACTAAAAACTGAAAACAGTAGCATTTTTCATTTCTTATGACTCAGAATATCATCGTGATCTGAGACTGACCTGGACCTCAAGAATGAAAAGCATTCCCGGGGCACCTGGGTGGCTCAGTCGGTTAAGCGGCCGACTTCGGCTCAGGTCACGATCTCGCGGTCCGTGAGTTCAAGTCCCACGTCAGGCTCTGTGCTGACAGCTCAGAGCCTGGAGCCTGTTTCAGATTCTGTGTCTCCCTCTCTCTGACCCTCCCCCGTTCATGCTCTGTCTCTCTCTGTCTCAAAAATAAATAAACGTTAAAAAAAAAAATTAAAAAAAAAAAAAGAATTAAAAACATTCCCTCCAGCACCCATTCAGAGAACCTAAAGCTACCAAAACATTTTTACTGTCAACACGACAAAAGAATCAAATGCATCACCGATGTCCTCCATACCCCTTTTCCTACTTTTCAATCTGATTAGAAAGATCCTACTATATAGAAAACGAGATGACCTAATCTAATTTCATCTCTCTCTAATCTCTCTATTCATTAGTAAGCAGTTTAGATTACCTCAACATATTTCTTCAGTTCACTTTAGCCATGGAGCATAGTAGTATTTTTTCTCCAATGTGGGGCAAATGCCTCCCAGTGATTCTCAATCCCCCTACCTGTTTCCAATGAAAACTAGCTGTGGCTAATAAACATCTTGTTTCATGGCCAGAATTAGCTTCCTCCTTCCTGGGATGACCATGCCATCTACCTTTCTTCTGATTTCCATGTATTCTAAACCTGCACTTCAAATCCTCACTGCCATTATCACTACTTCCTTTCTTTACTTTCTTCCTCAGGAAGTGGGATATGTGGGACCTGAGGAGAATCAAAACAGCTTATTAAAAATTACTGCAATGGAAGGACCTTAAACAATTTGAATTCTTCCACTCACAAGTACCAGGGACCAGATCTGTGTTAAAATTCGGAACTCCTTTTGAACTTTCTATGGCCATTATTAGCACCTACATTTTATATTAAATTAAATAAAATATATAAACTACACTTAAAATTTTACCTCATTATGAACATTCCTAGTTCTGTCAAACCAAATTAGTTTATTACATTTGATATTTTATATAATTATGTATAATTATATATAATATACATTATATATAATAATTATTATATATTTATATTTTATATAATATCAAATGTAATTATGTAACTTTTTCAAGACTCATCAAATACAAATAAAATTTTATAATGCTGTCCGAGTCAAATATTACCAATATCTTGAAGGTATAGAACATTTTAGTAAGATATGAGGAATGCTGAATCATCTTCTAGTTTGCTAATAAAAAAGTAATTACCTTGTGATAAGTAATTTAATGAGTGCCTTCTGTTTCCATATGTATCACTGGTATTCACTGACTTAATTAAATGAAGAAACAATAAAAGGAATGCCACAAAAGTAGAAAAGCCATTAGGCTGTATTAGAAAAATATTTTAAAAAATATATATATATATATATATTTAATTTTTAAATCACATCTAAGTTAGTTTTGGAAGGATGCACAAATAAAACTTAATGCTGCTGGTAATATTTTATTATGGATAGGATATTCAACAAAATGTCAGCTCTACGTTACTCTTCCGGTTGAAGACAACATTTATGGCAGTTTCATTCATTCATCCAGCAAACAGTTATTGAATGACTTACTAAATGTGTTAGAGATATACTAGGCCAATGGATTTCAAAGCCCTTTAGCAGTGAAACCATTACTACAAATCATTATATAACACATATAAAATTGGAGCTAAAAACCAGGACTGCTAGCCCCTAGCAGAATGTTAGTAGAAACTCCAGGGCTCCAAAGAACACAGTTTTAAAACCAATGAACTTGGTGTATAAAGACAAAAAGGATCAGATTGCTGCTTTTCAGGACACATCTACTAAAGAATTATAACAATATAATCCACTGATTTATTCATTTATTTACTCAACAAATGTATTTAAGTACTTACTATAAGTCAAGCATTATTCTAGTTCATAAGAATACAGCAGTAAACAAAACAAAGTCATGACATTTATATTGCAGCAAATGACAGAGACCAAAAACAAGCAAACAGATTATTAATACATCAAACACTAAGTGTGATGAAGAAAATTAAAAGGAAATAAAGTGAAGGGGTTTCTACTTTAGATAAATTGCTTAAGTGACCTTTGAACAACAGCTTACATGGAACTATTTGGAAATTAGCGGGAAAAACAATCAAGGTGGAGAAAACAAGGAAGGCAAAGTCTCTAAGGTGGTAGTTTAGATGCCAAGGCCAAGAAAGCATAAGGATGTCAATGAGGGCAGAATGAGAGAGTGAAGAAAAAAGTGGTAGGAAACCAGGTCAGGAAGAGCCAACACCCGGATCATGCAAGATTGTAAACACAATAATAAGTACAGGTATCCCTTACCTTCCAAAATCTCTCTTTTTCTGAAATCAAGACTGAATATATTTAGATAGAAAAGATAACAATAGTCTCCATTTTATTTATTTATTTATTTATTTATTTATTTATATCTACAAATATGATAGGAACCCATTAGAATGTTGAGAGCTGGAAAGTCACATGCTCTGACGTGCCAAACACTTTCTGTGATTATCTCAGTTAGTGCTCTAAACAACCCTAAGTATCCCTATTTGATCCCCATTTTATAGATGTAGATAAGGGGAGTAATTTTCCAAGAGACACAAAACTATTAAGAGTTATGCTAAGGGTTCAAACCCAGAGTCCAACCTCTGAACCCCCCTGTAACCCAAAGTAGGACAACTTAACTGTTAGAGATACTATGCTAAATGTACATACACTGTTCATTGGGACAAACTAGGGCTCATCTGCCCTTGAGATTTCAGGTGAAAATGCTTCCTAAAGTAGTTGACATTTTATGTCAGCCATAGATGAGTAGGGGTTCTTCAGGAAGACAAAGAAAGGGCATTTTGAGTAGAGAATGCAGTGTGAATAAAATCATGGAAATGTGAAAGAGCATGATGCATTTAAGAATTATCATTATTCTGTGTGGCCTGAGCATGAGTTCTAAAGCAGGTCTAAAGCAGATGAAGCAAGAACAGGCTAGCTCAGGAGGGCACATCATGCTATGACATGGCATTTGGATTAAACCGCAAGAAACAGAAGCCACTGAGGAGTTTCAAGAAAGGGAATATCGTGAGCAGGTAAATATTTTTGGAAAGAGCACTCCGATCTGACCCTGGTGGAGATGGTGTGATGGGGGCAAGGTACTGCTACAGGAAGAAACAGCAATGGGCGTTACTGCCACAGGTCACATGAGAAATATAGAGAACCTGAATATAGGCAGTAGGAGATGGAGACATGTTATAGAATGAAAAGGGCTTGGTTGCTAATTAGCTATTGTTATGGAGAAAGCAAGAATGACTAGGCAGGCCACTTAATCACTCTGTGCCTCAATTTCTCATTTGTAAAATGGAAATAATAATAATAGTACTTAGCTAATAGTGTTGTATGAAGATTAAATTAGTAATAAGTACTATTTTTGAGTGGCCTCCATGTGCTATACTAGAACTGGTACACATATTATCTAGGTGGCATCAGTACCCAAGATAAGAAATGCCAGAGAAGAAGGAAATTTGCAAGGGAAGGGAGAGGGTAAGTTTACTTTCTCTGGGGAGCCTGGAGGTCCCTGTGGACATATTCAGGAGGTGATAGGATAATACATGGATCAGGAGTGATATCTGGCTGGAGATCCAAAGCCAGGAGACCATATCCCTATGGACCACCATCCCTTTGGTATGGGCATAAAAGGCTGACAAGGAATGGTCAGAAAAGCAGAAGGAATTCCAGGAGAGAAGGATGTCTCAGAAATTAAGAGAGCAGGGAGTTTCAAGTAAAAGAGAGCACCCACAGTGAAAATACCAGAGATGGCCATCTCATGAGATCCAGTGAAAATAAATAAAAGCATAATTTGGGGATGCTGAAGAGCAAACGGCAGCTGAAAAAGCAAAGGCAGAAGTTGCAAATGAGTCTTAGAAAGAAGATGCCTGGGAGGAAAAAGAGTAGGGTAAGAGGGCATCTAAAGTGAGCCACAGAGATAAGGAATAGTTTTGTAAAATTCAAAAGGTTGGTACAGGCAGTGGGGAATGAGTCAGCAGAGGGATAGAGTGAAAAGTGCTGGCAAGACAGAGAGAAGAAAACAAACAAACAAACAAAAAAAAACCAAAAAACCTTGGCACATGTTCTGGGTTTGGAGGAGAGGGGGAATGTTGGAATCGGGAGATGGAGGGAGAGTCTTGAAAGGAAGAAGAGAGGTTTCCTGAGGCTGGCTATTACTTTAAAAAGCTACAAACATTACCCATAATGTTTACTTCCCCAGAGAAAATCCTGGACATGTGCTTGCTTTATTACTTGCAATGATGAAATAACACCTGTTTGTTATAATGTGAGCTAATGAAAGGCAGAAGAAAGAAAAAACACTTTGAAGTCAGTTAGATATGAAATCTTAGGTGGTCCTTTCCACTTATTTACTTTTAATACTAAGATAGGTTACATGAACCTTGGGTTCTTCATCTACAAAAAAAAAGAGTCTATTTATCTCACAGGGTTGCCGTGCCAGTTGCTACCAGTATAAGAGAGGGTCTAGACTAACGGGCACCAATAAATATATGGTGTTTAATGTTACTTTAACCATCACAAAATCCCACGAGGACACATGGGGAACTGAAGCACAAAAGGCTGACGGGACCTACCTAGGGTCATTTGCTCATTTGGTTGAGCAGTGTTCAACTTTTTGTTTTTTTGTTTTTTTGTTTTTATTTTTTCAGTGTCATCCACTAAGAAGCCTATTTAGACAATTTTTCCCTAATTGGCCATCCTATCCCTACGAAATTTTAACATCACAGATATACTGTATGTCTCTTTACTGAGAAGGATGGACTTTTGGAGGGCCAGATCCATGATAATATAAATACTCTGTGCCCACCAAGAGTCATTTCTTTCTCCCTTGAAAACCATATTGCCCCCATTGAGAAAGCATGGTTTAGAGCTACAGACTTTTAATACTGTACCATTTATTTTGATCCATCTATAGATTAAAGCAGGATCTCTCAACCTCTGCACTACTGACATTTTGGGTTCAATAATCCTTTATTGTGGCAGGTGTGTCCCTGCAAGTTGTAGGCTATGGAGCAGCATCACTGGCCTCTAGCGAGTAGAGGCACCTCCCTCCAGTCATGGCAACAAAAATGTCTCTAGACATCACCAAATGTCCCCCTTTGCGGTTGAGGGGAGCAAATTTTCCCTAGTTCAGAGTTCTTGGGTTTAAAAAGCGAACGTAAGGGGATTAAATTATTTTTCCCAGGACAAAGGAAAATAAGAAAATTCTCCTCCATAATCTGGTAGTTTTTCCGTTGCCCAAAATGTTCTTGAAAAGAACAACACTATACAGCTTATCGCAAATGCTACAGAGAAATGATTTATCTTAGCAAATTGTTTTCTAAAACACTAATGATCCTCAATTTTATAATTCAGTATAAACTCATCACCTTGTTCCTCTCATACATTGTATTCTGAATATCTGACCGGGCTTTTATTTAAAAGATTCTGTAACAATAAGTAATACTGAATGTTTTTACCATCATTCTCCATCTATATTTATGTTTTTAGTCATCTATGTAAAACTTCCAGAATTTAAATAGTCTAAATATAGAAAAATTATACATCTGACTCACAGAGTGCAAATATGTAAAAACAATGAGAATTTACAATGGCTATATATGTTAAAAAAACCAAATCTGGTAAGAGAGTTAATGGTTACTCTTTGCTGTGAATTATGTTGCAAATAGTTTCATTGTAGTTTTTAATTGTATATAGCTCAGCAGGTACCTATTATTATGTCCATTTCACAGATGGGAAACCAGTTTGGAGATGCTAAATATTTGCCTAGAGCTTGTCACAGGAATGGCAGAATTAATGATTACATTCACCCTTATCCAGCAAAATTCCTGCCTAGTCCACACTAGGCTTTTAGATTTAGTTTTCCTCTTAAATAAAAATCCTTTCTTTTTCTTCACTCTAATAAATTCCACAGGAGACGATGGAAAATAATTTCATCTTATTGATAAAGGGATATTTTGTGAAGCCAAGGCTTCCTTTTCACATGAGAGATGTCACATTAGTGATGCTTTGTTGAGATCAGTCTTATGCTAAAGCTACTGAAGCAAGCCAAAGGCCAAGGACCCACCTTATACCCAGTAACAATGAATCTAGGACAGCTTTTTTTGTTTTGTTTTGTTTTTCCCTGTCACCTTTGATGTTTTAATACTAAAGCAAAACAGGGACTATGTGTTCTGTATAAGATTTACAAGTCCAAAGAATCTTCAAAACCAACACTATGATACAGATATTTAAGCAATAAACAAACAAGGCACTATGTGCCCAGGCTTGAGACAAGTTTAAGCCCATCCCCAGCTCTTCAACAGTTAAGAGTGTGAAAATGACCAATAACCTTCTCTTATTGAACCTCAAATGAAAGAATTTTAGCAGACTGCCAAACTCAAAAGCCTTCAGAGGATAGGTGGAGGCTGAGGAAAACTGGCAAGTCACATGTTTTTAAAAGACACTTATATGCAATGTTTCCTTTAAACAGAATGAGGCCGAGCTGAAGGTCTGGATCTTTGGGTTAAGCTTGGCAAAAGATCTCTGGATTAGTCATGTAGATCCTCTCCAAGTTTGGCATTCTATAATTTGAGACTTTTGCCCTTAAGAAGCTTATGTTTAAACACACAGATATGATATTAAACATACATTATATTAGATTTAAGGTGATGTACACTTACAAGTATGAATTGTATGGTATTAATATTTAATCTAAAGCCTTACTTCTCAGAATCTTGTGCTCTTGGGACCAAAAGGCTTGTTAGAAATATCCCATCCTAAAACTGCTAAACCAGAATCTACATTGTAACAAGATCCCCAGATGACTCAAATATACATTAAAGCTTGAGAAGCGAGGTCAAAAATAGTATTTCCCCAAGGTTGGATTGCCTACAACAGAATCACCCTAGAGGGACACTTAATATACAGATACCTGGGTCTACTTAAGACTCGGCAAATGAGAACCTCTGAATACCAAACCAGGAATCATCATGACTAATCAGCAGCCCAGGTGATGCTCATACATAATAAAAGCTGAGAACCACCATCATTTACCATGATTCAAAGACCTGAAAGTTACACTTTGGTGAATTAGATAAAGCAAAAGAGACAGAAAAGCCTATGACTTTTAAAACAGAATATTGAATTTAGAACATTGTTTTCCAAGTTCAAGAAAGCTGTGCGAATTAGAGCTAATTATCAACGACAAGCAATTAAGCACAGGTTAGCTACGGCAGAAGACAGTTGGTTGGATCACTTGGATGCAGTTTTTCCCAGAAGTTAACAACAAAGGACTCCCAAGGGAGCTATAAAAGGCAGTTTTTCAACACGAGACCTGGAAGATAGGGCCACTGAAGGAAACCTTCCAGTGACCGGAGCTATATTTATCTCCCTGCCTAAGGCACTCACCAATTATGTACACTGTAAATGCAAGTTGGCCTCTCTGCTACAAAGGAAGGCACAAGGGTCGAGGAATGCCTCTCTATGTCCTGGCTTATTAGAAAGGAGCAAATTCTCAGAAAAAGTTGTGTGCAACACCCCACAGAAAAGTACGAAAGGAAAAGATTCTAAGAAGGTGGTATGGAAGTAAAACTGGTGTCAAAATTCTGGAGAATAGAAGAATGTGACAAAGAGGGAAAAGAAAGAGGAATTCTACTCGCTTACTCTTCAGTGGGGTCCAGGCACCCATCAGCTTCCTCTGGGAGCTTGTTAGGAATGCAGACTCTTAGGCTCCCATTACTCCCTGAGAAGGAAGCTTGAGGAGATCCCCAGGTGATTTGTATTCACACTAAGGTTTGAGAAGCACTGACCCATGTCAGTGGTTCTTAAAGCCGGCTTCACATTAAAATCACCTGAGAGGCTTTCTAAACTTCAGGTGCCCAAAATTCTGTACTCAAGAATCTCTGGGAATGGATCCCAGACTTCAGCATTTTTTAAAGCTCTCTATGTGTGTCCAAGGTTGAAAGCTACTGCTTTATATCCTTGAAGTTCTGAAGTTACATTAAAGGTATAAGACATTGCCCTTATTCAAAGAAGGTAGCCACTGACCTTTGTGTTTAAGCTACAGCATTTTATAATGTCACATAATTTCAAGGTGCTAGCAGATGAACAGAATTCTAGGCGATGATTTAGTAAACTGCTGCTAAACACATATATTGATATATATTTGATATATATTTGACAGCTAATAGAGAGGTTTGCTCTCTTCCTGACCAAATGCATGGAACCCATCAGGTGCTTTTTAGGTAATCCCCTGAGAATAAGGGGGAAAGCCTGAAGAAAACAAAAATGTTCCTCTAATGGCTTACGTATTTTTGAGGACAAGTGGTATTTGCATCTCTTCTTCCAGTTAAAGGTCATGACATTATAAGAGAACTGGGGCTTTGAGATGTGAGTGTGTTTTAATAATCAGATAATCTGAGCCTAAGGTGAAAAGTCTTTGTTCAAATCCACAACACACATGTTTTTTCTTCTGCAATGAACACACTCTGACACTTTCACATGCTGAAAATGTCTTTTAAATATGTTAATTCTTATGGTATATCTAGTATCTTATTGTAAAAGCAACTTAAAGTCCAAAGACATAAGATCATAAAATAGACATTCAGTAAGATCTTTTCAACTGAAACATAGAAGACAGGTGATAAAACTATACAATTGGACATTGCAAAGAGTGACTTATAGAGCCTAAAAAGAATAATATGGAGGAAGAATTCGTTCATTCTCAGGCACAAATAACTGGAAAGGTGTGGTCAGGTATGACCCTTAAAACTAAAAACAGGAGAATGAAAACATACAGATAGTGAATAATCAGTGAGATGAAGTTGAAAACATAATATTGTTAGTAAAACTCTCATTGGTTTCTCTAACACATTGGATGGGACTCATGACTCAGTACAGCAACAAAAAAGAGGGGCACCTTGTACAAAATGCTGTGTAACATGTAGAAGATAGGTTCTGAAGTCTGCAAACCGGAGTGTAGAGCACAGAGGCAGCACATGGGTAAGAATAAGGAAAGAAACAGAAGAGACCTTAGTACATAAAGACTGGGCTAGAATTAATCATTTATTACATTATTCAACAAAAAAATTATTGAATTACTATTTATCAGACACTGCACTATGCAATGAGGCTACCGACAGCTGAAGGATGGATAACCAAGAGTTTATGTCAATAGTGCTTTCCCGATAGTGAGGAGAAAATGAACTCAGACATGATGCCAAGTAGAAAAAGCCTTCAACTAGCTGGATGCTCTCATCCAACTAAAAGAAGATCTGATAAATGCTTTACTTGCCTAGCCTGACAGCTTAATCTCTCAGGAAGCTGAAAAAGCAAGGAGAAGTACCTCTCTCAACATCATTCTGATTCAGTGGTTGGTTAAGGAAATAGTTGAAACCTTGGGAGGAAATGATCACACCACTGTACAGGATTTGAGTAGTGTATCACACCTGTGATACATGCACCCAAATTCAGGAAAGTAAAGTTCAAAGATCTCAGAGGAAAAGTAAAGAAAGATTGTAAAAAGAAAGATTCAAGATTTTCTAGACCTGTCCTAGGTGCTACAATAATGGGTGTGTTCCCATCAAGAGATCATGGGCACTTCACAAAACTAGTACTAGTACGT
This sequence comes from Panthera uncia, assembly GCF_023721935.1. Lineage (NCBI taxonomy): Eukaryota > Metazoa > Chordata > Mammalia > Carnivora > Felidae > Panthera > Panthera uncia. The sequence continues at coordinate 95,195,219 of NC_064810.1, forward strand.
GATGAAGAATTGTGGAGAATGCTGAGGGCAAAATACAGGCTAACAGCAACCCCGCCCTGAACCCCACATGGAATATGTGTGATATTTCTTGGACACTCCTGGCTACCCAAGAACAAAGGATAGGGGTTTAAGTGCTTGCCATAGTAATGTGGGAACCTAAGGCAAGTGAAAAATTAAATTCCTGTACCTTACTGCCTACGGCCCATGGACAAGTCCTTGAAATTGGCAAAGTTACGTCCCTCTAGGAGCTTGATGATGACACTTTGCTAGGGGCATAAGGGAATCTTAGCTTAACATTATCCCAACCTCAAGGATCCTCTAAGTCTACCTCCTTTATCTCAACTGCCTCAAGAGACATGCTGGCAATCATAGTCCAAGCTTATGGGCCCCCGATATACATCTGAAGGGTCTCATGACTGATGTTTTATTAAAAGGAAATAAACGGTGTTTCCCTAGCAACAACTAACCTCTAAAGTCCTGGAAACCTTGTTTCCAAAATACTTAGAGACTTACTCTCTCTATGACCCCCTCCCAACCTGAGGGTATATAATGAGTTACTGGTGACAACCCCAGTGCAGCTCTTCCTGCCTATGGGTCCTCTCCCCATGCTTTAATAAAATCACCTTTTTGCACTAAAGACATCTTCAAGAATTCTTCCGTTGCTGTTGTCTCCAGACCACCCCAACATCACTTCAAAACTTCATCATAAGGATGTATATCATAAGAAATTCATCACAGATCAAAATGCTGAAATTACAAACTTAAATTTGATGGAGAAAAAGACAAGTACCTAGCAAACAATAGCACATGGCATATTACGGATGATAATAAATATGTGGAAAAAACAACAGGAAACAATTGCTTGCTTAGGGATTCCTTATATTGTGATAAAACTGTCCTTAATATGCAAAAAATGGTGTAATTGTGCTATTGGGATATAATAAAAAAATATGTATTTGGTCTTCTTCTCCAGTTCCTGGTATTTAGCTCCTAAGTCCCTTGTAATTTCCTGTATGATAGGGGTTAGAGGAGTGTCTTTTGTTGTTCAAAATAAGCCCCTTTCAACTATAGCAGAGTTTATGTTAATTGGGTGACTCTGGGAGATGGGGCTGGGTTGCCAGAGGAACCATCTTTGTGATTAAAGGGGTGGAATTTTCATCCCCACCTCTGACCTCAGGGGACAGGAGAGGAAGTGGAGGTTGAGTTCACTCACCAATGGCCAATGATTTAATCACTCTTGCCTACATAATGGAACGTCTATTTAAAAAAAAAAACCTAAACATAGGGGTTCAGAGAGCTTCCCAGCTGATAACACATGTAGTGCTGGGAGGGTGGTGTGCCTCCAGAAGGCACAGAAGCTCTGCACCCCTTCCCACATACCTTATCCAATGCATCTCTTCCATTTAACTGTTCCTGGGTTGTATTCTTTATAATAATCTAGCAATAGTAAATAAAGCACTTTCCTGAGTTTTGTGAGTTATTCTAGAAAATTACCAAACCCAAGAATTGGGTCATGGGAAATCTCCAATTTATAACAGGTTGATCAGAAGTACAGGACTTGAGATTGCATCAGATGTAAGGAGCAGCCTTGTGAAATCAAGCCCTTAATCTGGGGAGTCTGCAGTAACTCCAGATAGTGCCAGAGTGAATTTTAGGATACCCAGTTGGTGTTCAGAGGGTTAGTGAATTGGTTCATAAGGGGAAAAGCCCCACACATTTGGTGTCAGAAGTGTTGTGGATACAGAAAAAGAGTTTTTCTTTTTATTACTGTTCATGATAAAAATTCTTAAAGGGGCTCACCATCCCAAATCCTCTCTCATCCAGAAACTATGGATACTTATATTTCCCTGAAGATGCTATGATTTCAACTCTACTCTCTTGGCAAAAGAAAAATTAGAACCTATCACATTTCACTAGATGTATTTTCACCTAAAATTATAATAACCTTGCGGTGCCTGGGTGGCTCAGTGGGTTGAGCATCGGACTTCAGCTCAGGTCATGATTACATGGTTTGTGAGTTCAAGCCCTGCATGGGGCTCTGTGCTGACAGCTCAGAGCCTAGAGCCTGCTTCATGTTCTGTGTCTCCCTTTCTCTCTGCCCCTCCCACACTCACACTCTGTCTGGCTCTCAAAAATAAATATTATCAATAAATAAATAAATAAATAATACAATTGTAATAACCTTGTTTTAAGGAGAGTATTTTTAACTATTCATACTTTGATTAACCTACACAAGAGCCAATCTACTTTTTTTTTTCCAATAGGCTTTTATATGCACTTTAGAAAATATTTTGGGAAATGGTTAGCGTTAAGAGTTACCATAAGACATGAATGAAACCTGGCATTTTAAATTTAGTACAACTGAAATACAAAAATAGATTGACCTTATATTAATGTCTAAAAGTAGACAAGGCAGATTGAATTTCTACAGCTTTCATTTGAAAGGAATAACACATTGAGTTGTCATTCCTCAAACTTATTCACTCAGCTGTCCATGGCCATTCATATGATTCGGCAATATAGAGTGAGCCATCTAAATTTTAATATGCTTTAAAGTATGACACTTCATATTCAGAGTAAAATAGGATATTTCATCCCAATTTAATAGTAAAGGTTAAAAATGCATATATTTGTTCTCTGTAATATGTAAAGATCTTCTCACAGTAGTGCTAAGTGAAATATCAATTTTTAGACTCTTTAAACCAATTCCTAAAATATAGATCATTTAGAATTGATCACCTTCTGATATGAAATGGTAAATGGTATTTTGTTATAATAGTGTCCAGAGCTATTTGGAAAATTTTTTCATCTTAATCCCAACCATGCATTCAAAAATCCCAAATATGATTAATCTAAACTTCAGAAACAAAAAGTTGACCAATGTTTGTTTGTTTTTAAATAAATTCACATTGAGTTTATTTAAATTAATAATTGTTTTGTCTGGCAGGTGAATAATGACTAACTTCAATTCTGTCCCTATCCCTATCAAGATGAAAATGTACATCAGAAGGAAGGAAAATTTTTTCTTTACCCTTCTAGATTCTTTTGGCTGGTCTATTAATTAAATTTACATTAGACAGATTAACAGGAGAAAAATTTAATGACATACATATCAAAGCCCCATAAGGACAGGAGACCCACAGGTAGTCAGGCAATTGAGTTTTCTATGCCATCCTGAACTAAGAAGGGGTCTGAGACACCAAAGAGAAGGAAGACATTTCACAAGAAAATGGGAAGAAAAATGTTTGATCAATAAATGTTTGCTATGTCATACAAAGATAATGATACACAGAGAGGAATTTGATCTCCAGGCCCTCCTGAGCTTCCCCCCCAATTTACCACACCTAGACCATTTTTTTGGAGTTACCTTTGGTGACAGCTCTCTTGGACCAGGTCCTCTATCTAAATTCTTTTAGTCACTTAAGGGGAGGTAAAAGCTATTCCTGAGTCTTTTGGGCCTTGACTGACTTCAGCTCAAAGTAATCCACATGCCCAAATAGCACATTTTGGGGAGGCTTGTTCTGAACCCCTTCAATATGAACATAAATGAATTTTCCTAGAGAAAATAAGATCCTCAAACATATGTAAAAAAGCAGGTAGAAAAAAGGCACGGCATCATACGCATACTTTATTTTTAAATTCCATGTGGGCTATTGTTCTTTTCAAATCTGAACTACTGTGACCTCTTGTTTGCAACAGATCATATATATTGAATAATAATATTTTAAACTCAAGCCTCAAGTGAAACTTTAAAAGATGTTCTAAGAACAAAATTAATTAATCCACATGTACCCCATCTGTATATTTATTTAGACTGATGGTGGATAATTTAAAGAGACAAATAAAAAATTTTGATGTGAACTTTTTTCAGATTAAATAAATATTAAGCCATAAACATTTTTTAGCTTCCTAAAAAAACAAAAACAAAAACAAAAACACAACAACAAAACATATACACATATACGTAACATGCATACATGCACACACTATTCTGTTCTTCTTTAAACCTGGACTTTTTTTTAATCATTTGTTTTTCTACTTTTGATAAGTGTGGTTACAAATACTTCCCTCTTAAACCCTCTAGAAGAAAAAAAGCACTGCTAGAACAATAAATATGGTTATGGGCACCGAATCAGGATGACTGGGGGAGATGGAAATGGTAAATGAGAGGCTAGCCACATAACTTGTATCAACAAGACACCTGCTATTTAGCTTTAACCAACTGGTTCCTAGTAGGGATTGGGGAATAATGCCAAATCTTCTGACTTAATTAAGAAAAAAAACGACTTTTTGGGGAACTCTTCTGAATTTTAGATGTGTGCAACTGTAGGAGTCACAAGCTCTTAACCTTCTGGCCAAATAGTACAAGTGTACTGCCTGATCCCTTTGTGGCTGGATTATGCCATGTGACCAGGTCTTCTCAATGATACGTTAAGCCAGATTTTCATTGTGGGTGTCTGACCTTCCAAAGCTCTTTTCTTTCTGCTATAGCAATTAATAATACCCCAGATAGTGGCTGCTTTATCAAGGCGGGTGCAGAGTGAAGGCAATTCAGTGCGATTGTCCTCCTGTGATACATGTGCTACGTGAGTGAAAGATAAAATTTTGTTATTTTAAACTACTGAGGTGTGTGTGTGTGTGTGTGTGTGACTGTGATTGTGATAGCTATAAAGAGCTTATCCTGGCTGATATAGCCACTAACTCAGTTAAAAACACAACACAGCAGTATGTGGACTAACACAAAGTCACATACCAATGTGGGCCAGGATTCACCAAAGGACCATCAGTTTTTAGTCTGAAACACACTGAATGTGCTTAATAAGAGAGTTCATGTGATTTGGGTTCAATAAACAAACTAAATGTTAGACTGCTACAAAGAATATATGATCTTGATATTAACTAGAGAAGAAAGAATGTAAAGAGGAGGGTAAGGGAGGAGGAGACAGAGGAAGGAAGGAAAGGGAGTAGGGAGAAGAGGAAAACAACAAAAAAATACTTAGAATGGAAAGCAGACAAAATAAAAAATTGATTAGGGTGACTAAACCTGATTAATATTCTAAAACAGTCAAGTCTGTTCAGAAGCCCATGTGGGCACCCATCTGACTGGCTACAACAACTCTTCCCAAATATACCTAGGGCCTTTCTGAAGCTTTCTTCTTCCATATGTAGCCTGAGTTGTTGTTGTTGTTTAATGTTTATTTATTTACTTTTGAGAGAGAGAGCACAAGTGAGGGAAGCACAGAGAGAATCTGAAGCAGGCTCCAGGTTGACCTGTCAGTGCAGAGCCAGATGCAGTGCTGGAACCCATGATCCACAAGATCATGACCTGAACAGAACTCACTTAACCAAGGGAGCCACCCAGGTGCCCCTATTTATAGCCTGAATTTTAAACCTTTCCACCCCTCCTTTCCCCCAATAAACTTCTAGGTCTTAGTTCCCCTCTGGAAAACCAGTCAGCTCTTTATAAGACATTTGCATTGTTTAGAGTAATGTATTTGTGGTTATTAATATATTGTTCCTCTTTACCATAGTATTTTGATTTTTCAAACATAGACTTTATGTATAAACTCATAGCTTGGAGAAGTGAAAGTACACAGCTTAGTAGCTGAAGGTACAGATTTGAGAGTCAGCCTGCCTGATTTCCATACCTATAGTGTGTAGCCTTGGGAAAATAATATTTTGCTACTTTTCCTCCATTTTCACATCTGCAAATGAATGATAAGAGTATCTATCTTACTTAGTTCTGTTAAGTATTTACAACAGTGCCTAACACATGGTAAGTGCCATACAAACGTTTGTTAAATAAATGAGCAAACAAATAAGTAAATATATGCATGCTGGGAATATTAGATTTCAGATTACTGTGAAATATTGGCTGAGAAAGGGAGGAGTGGAGTAACTTTGAACTTCTTCCAAGTCTCATGGTATACAATTTACATGCCTTATATTCAACTTACTCATTATTCTCAACAGTAAGAGTCAGAGTTGTTATTTCATCTAAGTGGATATTCCTACATGAAGCTTCAACTATGGGTGTTCAGAACTGAATCACTGATAGCCATTTCCATTTTGATACAAAAGATGGGATACAGCATTTAACAATAACACCTAAAAAGAGAGAGAAAACCTACTCAGAAGCTAAACAAAACATCTCTTGCTATTGTCAATATACTTGAAAAGATCTTACCCAGCTCTCTGAAAGCTTTGCCTCATTGCTTAAATTCCAGTGCAAAGGAAAACCATGTCATTTCAATAAGTCTTTGCTGTTAACTTAGAAAATGATTTGGTATTTCAGTTTATTTCTTTTTATACAGTCAAGCATAAAATTTAAGGTATGCCTTCTATCAAAAGACTACTTTCTCATAAAACATCTTTCCCAGTGTGTTCTGTATTCACATGTTATACTATAAAAGTCAAGTATGTGTTGACTCTTTCTACACTCTGAGCTGTATTTACAGACTTCCCCTTGACAATCACCAACAAAACAGAAGAAGCTGCTTCTCTGCCCCTCACCATTCCTCAACCTCACTGGCTTTATGGTGTCCTTGTTGTTTTACTGAGATAACCATTAAAGGGTGGTTCACAAGCCTATGCAGTCAATCTGTGCCTCCAAATCGCCTCTTCTCTCCTAACTTAACTCTTCTTCCAGCAGAGGATGGAGAGGTGTATACACAGAACTTAGAGGAATGTTTGGTTTCTTCAACAAATTTGGAAAACAGATTCTGCTTGATTTTTCTGAGTTTAAGACTCTCTGGGTGGTAATCTCAAGAAACATATTTACAAGTAATGAAGGAAACAATTCTCAAACAACCTGTGGAAATTTTCAGATTTGAGAATTAATTCAGATGTTCAAAAAGGAAACCTAGGAAGAAAACTACAAACCAGCCATTCAGTATATTACACTTAATGTAGATTCTTTCTGTCTCCATCTGTGAATCTCATTTATCTCTTGGAATAAACAAAGTCTCATTATGAAATTACTACTTTATATCTTTTGCTTTCATTTCCTCCAGACTTGGCCTTATTGGCAATGCCTAAGAGTATTGTTAGGCTTGAAAGCCTATCTACCTTTCTTCGAAGTTGTGTATTTAAAACTGAAAACAATTCTGTGGGGTAACTACTTCTAAGCCCTACAATATCACAGTTATCTTTCTTTGCTTTATGAAATAGATTTCCAATTGTTGTCTGAAATCTTTACAAATGTCTTTAAACCATACACGTCCCAGAGACAAAGGCACAGGAAATACAGCTTTTTGATAATGAACACTAAATTACTCAATCACCAATGTAATCATGTATTTTATTTGGAATGCTGTATGAAATATAAAAAAGCTAAAACTTTTTCTGAAGTTTTTTTATACTTTTTCATGCTAGTCAATATCCAAATACAAAGAAATTTAAAGCTACCAAGCTACCAATCACAACTCAAATGACAAAACAAAACAAAACAAACCTTGAACTGTTTTGTTAGACTAACAGGCTAGTAACGCATTTTTGGAACTAGATGTCAGCTATATTTTTTTGTACAATATTTCACATTTTACATGTATACAGGCAAGAGCTTCTTCTGCCTTTAATGCATTCACTCTTTCATTCAACATTCAACAGGACGGCCCTATTAATTCTTCCTCCAAACTGCAAATACATTCATTTTAATGAGAGGAATCGAAAGCCCCATGGGAAACACTGAAATAAAAGCCATTTTCCTTACAACAGAAGCAGAGATTTTAAAAAGTGATTCTCAGAACTCTGTGTGGGGAAAGAGGTATGCAGAAGTTGAATTCCTATATCACTCCACTCACTTTCTTTTTTTAAAGTTGTAACTAATAAATTACTCAACTGTTTAAAGGAAGAGTCAGGGGTGCCTGGGTGGCTCAGTCTGTTGAGCGATCAACTCTTGATTTCGGCTCAGATCATGATCCCAGGGTCGTGGGATTGAGCCTTGCATTGGGCTCCACACTAAGTGTGGAGCCTGCTTAAGCTTTTCTCTCTCTCTCTCTCTCTCTCTCTCTCTCTCTCTCTCTCATTGTCTCTGCCTCTCCTGCCTCCACACATACAAATTCATTCTCTCTAAAATATTTTTTTTTAAAAAAGGAAGAGCCAAAGAAACTTACAGAAAGCTTATAAAATACGTGGACATTTCTTTGTCCATTATGCAATGGCCATTACAGAGAAAAATGTTTCATTTTCAATTATACCCATGTCAAAGAGAATCACCTACAGGGCTGCATAGAATAATAAGGTCACAGCATGAAGACCAGGCACACACAGAGCCCTCACAAGTCATAGGATTAGTTCAGGTCTCATGGCCTCTCGAGACCTGTCTAAACAGTCAGCCTTGCCAATCTGAAGTAAAACAGCAAGAATAACCATGAGAACCAGAAAGAAAAGGAAAGCTATAGCTGGCAGGAAAACAGGTGTAAGAAAAGGCTGTCAGAGTAAGAGTACCACCAGTACTTCATATCAAGCACTTAATACTCTCACTAGCTCTAGGCCTGGAAGAAGCTGGGTTAGATCAAACACAGGCAGGGAATCTGAAACATAGAAGATCTGAAGGTTCTTGAAATATTTGCAGATATGGAATTCGTGCATTCATTGAACATATTATTCAGTGCCTACTATCATAGAGAGTGCTGAGATGACAAAGACAAAACAGATGTGGTCTTTTCCTCAAAGAACAGTGAATTGAGGAAGTCGGGCTAGTTAAGGGACACTTAAAATATAGCCCAATAATATCTGTGATGAAAGAAAGTGCAAAATGCTTTGAGAAGCAAACCAATTCAAGCTGAGATTATAGACAATTCTTCCCAAAGGCCTAAGATGTCTTGAAGAACAAAAGAGATGTTATTTTTTACAATACATGTCTATTTATTTGTCCCACAAATAAATTGTAAATTTAGTCCAACTAAAAAGGGGCTTAGAACCAGGACAGTCTAGGGGAAACTGATATGAGGCCATGAAAATGCCTACAGCACATCTAGAGGCCTCTACAGAATCTGGTGTCTGGGCACAGGATGGAAATACTTGAAGAGGAAACTCAAGAGACTGTGACGGTCCGGTTATGAATGGTTTGGGGCACCAAGCACAAGAGTTTGCTTTTTTACTCTGCAGACTGTGGGGAAACATTGAGAGGTTTTAGGCAGCAGAGTGAAATGATTAGATGTGTGTTTCAGAGCAACTTTTCTGGCAGCCTCAGGAAGAACAGATGGAGGAGGAAGGGGATGATCTGCATGGTGATAAGTTAAGAGGCTACCACATGGAGAAGACTTGAGAGATTAAAGCAGAGTGGTAACTGTGAGCATGGAATGAGGGGACACATTCATGATTCTTAGGAGGCTGAATCAATAGGGTTTGGTGATGGACTATAGAAGGGAAAGAAGAAGCCTCATATGGCTATTGGATTTCTTATTAGGATGTGTCATTCACCCACTTAGAATATATAGGAGGAGGAGCATGGTGGAAGGGAGAAGAATAAAAGATTGATTTAGAAGTCCCTGTGGGGTGTTCAAAAAGAACTGGTATTGAACATTTGGATATAAATATTTAGAGTCCAGAGAAGCAGTCTAGGCCAGAGATATGCATTTGGCTGTTATTCTAAGCATGGGATTAGCATGAAGACATACAAGAGAATATGGGTACAAGAAGAGCAGAGGGCCTAAGAAGGAGCCATGCAAAACAAGGGTGTTTTGCATGCCTGGTTTAGGGATATTGTGAAGCCAGCTCCAGGCTCAAAAGGGCATGAAAAAGTTAAACATAGGGTTACCATGTGATCCAACTATTCCACTCCAGAAATATTACTGAAAAGAAATTTAAAAATGGTCACACAAAAACTGCACTTGAATGTTCTTAGTAGCATTATTCATAATAGCCAAGAAGTTGAAACAACTCAAATGTCCAGAACTGATGAAAGAGTAAGTAAAATGTGGTGTTTCTGTACAATGGAGTATTAATGAAAGGAAGTCCTGATGCATATGACAACCTGGATGAACTCAAAAACATTACGCTACCTGAAAGAAGCCAGCCACTCACTACATGATTCTATTTACATGAAATGTTCAGAAAAGGCAAATCTATGCAGATGGAAAGTAGTTTCTTGGTTACCTCGGCTGGGGAGATGGAAGGAGTGAGGGAGGGTTTCTCTCTGAGGTGATGAAAACCTTCTAAAATTGACTGTAGCAATGGCTGCATGATTCTATGATTGCATGAAAAGTCACTGAACATGAGTACATTTAAATAAGGTTGTTATGTGTATATCTTAATAAAGCTGCTAAAAGATGGTAGGAAAGGACACTTGAAAGTATAGATAAGATGAATCTAAGTACAAAGGCTTAAAACTTATAAAAATCTCTCTGAAGTTTGATCTATGGAAAAGTAATCTTCCACCCATTGCCACAGACACTAGAAGACATCAGTGATAGGTAAATACCAGGGTAGAGGAACAAAGGAGTCTAACCAGTCTAACGAGGATTCCTCACCTATTTGGTGAAAGCAAAGTCCAATGAATAGGCAGGGAGGCTGCTTGGTGGTGAATATTAATCAAAGTAACATTTTCAAACAATTTAGGCTACTCCACATGTAAATATAAAACGTTTCAGAAGATGACCTTTGCATTTTTGCACGTGCTACTTTACCGGGGAGAAAATCCACACTGGGAGACTATGGATTGTTCAGACTCTCACCCCTGCGAGGCCCTCATTTCCTTCACCACTGTAAGGGTTTCTGTAAGAAGTGGAGAGAATGGGCATCAATTTCCCAATTGGCCCAGTTTACTAATTTGCTTCTCAAAATGTCTGTAAGGAAAATTATAAAGCACTGAACAGGGTATCCAACTTGAAAACAGTTTTCTCTCCTTTTTTAGTTCTGCAAGGCAGTATCATTAGCTCTGTCTGGTTGCTTTTCCTGAAAGAGCCTTGCTCCTCACACCTTTGTAACATTACTCATGATCTACCCCCTTGTACCTGCCCTCCTTTCCTCTTCATATTCTACACTTCCTTCGGAGCCAATAGCAACATGGCTCCCATCTTATTGGGGCCCACAACAATTTCTCTCTCCATCAAATTCCTAGTACATTTACAGGTAAGATCTCACCACTTGGTGCTCTCTGACTTAGGTGTGTGTTTTATCTTCATAGCCAGGACCCAAGTGGTTCAACAGCAGACAAGATGATTCTCTATGTTCTCGATAATATCCAGCATACTGTGTGAAAGTAACAGATTCTTATTAAATATCTAATTATGTCACAAAGCAAAATAATTTTTTAAGTTATTGATGTCCTAAAATTATTTCCTACATATATTAAAAATAATTGACTGAAAGACAAATGCCATATGATTTCGCTCATATGTGGAACTTAAGAAACAAAACTAATTAACATGGCGGGGGTGGGGGGAAAGAGAGGAAAACCAAGAAACAGACTCTTAATGATAAAGAACAAACAGGGTTGCTGGAGGGGAGGTGGTAAGGGGATGGCCTAGATGAAAGATGGGTATTAAGGATGCCAATTGTGTTGAGCACTGGGTGTTTTATGTAAGTGATGAGGCACTAAATTCTACATCTGAAACTAATATTACACTGTATGTTAACTATCTGGAATTTAAATAAAAACTTAGAAGAAAAATAATAAAAATAATTTACTGATGTATCAAAATGCATCAAAGTTACTGAACACTCGCTGTGTGCAGAGATTCTGTGAAATTCTATAAGTACATGATCTAATCTTACTCTCTTAACAGTCCTATAAGGCAGCTAGTCTTACGATCTTTATTTTGCAGATAAAACAAATAGAAGTTTGATGTGTTTATATAATTTGTCCAAGTTCACAAGGATTTCTGCATATTAAATTCAATACATTTGATAGAATATTTGTTCTTTTACCTTCTAATATTGGTCAAAAGACTTCTAATCAAATACTGGAAGATATAATCACTCAGAGTCAGGAAGATCTGTGTTTAAATCCTAAACTCACAGAATCATTGTTTATTCAAATATACAATGAGGTTAATAACATCTGATTCACAGGGGCATGCGAAATTCATACATCAAAAGTTCCCAGCTACAAGAGGAAAATAATATTATTTCTTTCTCAATCTACTTTAATCATAAATGTTTTCAGGAATTTACCATTATTTTTGGAAGTAAATATATCAGTAATTCCAGAAGTGTTAAGGAATTTTTCAAGATATTAGTGCAGATTTATATTTACAACAGTTGTAGGATGTTAAGCTTTTCTTCAAAGAGATGAATTAAGCCATCTTGTTCTTATTAAAGGCCAAGGTGAGAATTCTACCAGTCATTATATGTCATCTCTGATTTGTTCCTAAATACAGAGTAATTCTCAATTTCCTCAGCAAATAACTCCACAAGGAGAACTTGAAAATGACAGGTAAGGTAAAGTACACAATTTTTGTGAGCATGTATGTGTCTCTATGAGTGCAAAGAAGGATGAGGAAACAAAGATGCTATCTAGAACAATTCTTTAAGGCATACCTCTTTGGCACTGAATTCTTACCCAAAAAATATCCTTCAGAATCTAAATTCTTTATTCATTTATTCCCCTTTGGGAACAAATCAAGTGAACTGCCCTACCAATAATGTATAAAGTCTGAACAATGATGATCTTTTCAAAATATGATTAGACTTGTAGAGCTGTAAAATAAAATGCTTTCAACTGTGTTTGTAACCAGCCTGCTTCCCTAGCTGAATCTGGGCAAGGTGCTCTGGTTGAAATCCAGCCAGAAAACCCAGTATATCCTAGAAAGGACTTCTAAACTGCACCATGGCTTATAGAGGGAAATACCTTGTATGGAAGTTTGCCTCATTTTCTTAGGGCTCTGTCTAATCCTGCTGATAGATTACATAACATGATTAACTGAGTTTTGTTTTTACTGCAGGTTCAAAACTATTTACTGATTTACCACTACATGACCATTTTAAGCAGGGTTCTCCAGAGAAACAGAACCAACAAGATATATGTACAGGAAGAGATTTATTGTGAAGAACTGGTTCACACAATTACACTGAAAAGTCCCATGATCTGCTATCTGTAAGCTAGAGACCCAGGAAAACTGGTGGTATAATTCTAGTCTCAATCCGAAGGCTTAAGAACCAAGGGAGCTAGCTGATGGTATGAATTCCAGTCCAAGGGTAGGAAAAGACCAGTGGCCCAGCTCAGCTGGCAGGCAGGAAGCAAAAAGGAGGAAACTCTTCCTTCTTCTGACTTTTTGTTCTATTCAGGCACTCAAAAGACTGAATGATGACCACTGATGTTGTTGACTCTTGAACAACATGGGAGTTAGGGGCACTGACCTGTCCTGCAGTCAAAAATGCACATATAACTTTTAACTCCCCCCAAATTAACCACTAATAGCCTACTATTGATTGGGAGCCTTACCAATAACATAGTCAATTAACACATATTTTGTACCTTATATGTATACTATACTAACACAATAAAGTAAGCTAGAGAAAAGAATATGTTATTTAAAAAATCAAAAGGAAGAAAAAAGTACATGTACAGTACTGTATTTATATTTTTTAAAAAATCCACATGTAAGTGGACCTTCACAGTTCAAACCCACATTGTTCAAGGGCTAAGTGTACTTTGAGTCTACAGATCCAAATGATAATCTCATCCAGAAACACTCTCACAGACACATTCAGAAATAATGTTTGATCTGTGCAACTCTTGGCCCAATCAAGTTGACACCTAAAATTAACCACCGCAACAAAAGTACTGTGAGCATACATCAGTGCATAAGAAAGAATTAGCTTCCCTCCTGATGCTTAGAGTGTTGTTGAGAAAATAGATAGCTGATGATCATGTAATTTATTGTCCACAGTGGGACACTTTTTAGAATGGAAAGGGATTCTATTAATAATTAAGCTGGGGCAAAACTGTCCGGGAAAAAGTAAAATATATATTCATATATTTACCATTTTCCATAAGTAGGTATAAAAATTTTATTCAAAATATGACAAGAGTGGGGGTGCAACCCTAAAAATAGTTGGGTTTTTCTTCATATGGATCTTTTAAAACTTTGTTCCTCTACAACCGTATGAAATTCTGGCAGGTTCTGTAGCTTCTCCTATCTTCTTTAGTCACTAGGACAGCTTGTTTCAGTAATTTGAATATCTTTTCCAGTACCATAATTAAAACTCCAATTTCATTTCCCTTAACAGTGGTTCTCTGTTGGGAAAGATGTGTGAAAGAGGAGGGGTATTCTGCCTTCAGGGAATATTTGGTAATTTAGAGACATTTTTAGCTGTCACAGCTGGGAAGAGTGGATGCTACTTGCATCTAGTGAGTAGATGCCAGGACGGATGCTAAGCATTCTACAATAACAGCACAGTTTCCCACAACAACAAATTACCTATCCCCAAATCTCAGTAATGCCAAGTTTAGGAAACCCTGCACTAGGATAACTGCTCTATCCAAGTGGGAGCTTACTTTGGACCTGAAAATCCTTAAAGGCAGTGGAGGAAATGTTAAATTCTTCCTTCTCCCTTAGCTTCAATTCCCTACCCCTACTTTCAGTGGTTTCTGGTCCTCAGAATTCAGATTCAGGCCCAGGAGAATAAGGGATCAGGGATCAAGGGCATATTCCTACAACTGTCACAGTTATAATCTGGAACTTTTCTCTTTGGTATGTGGTGAACACACAATTGCTGTAAGTGTTTGCATGAATGTTGTTATTTTAGACAATGTGAAGACAGTTAACAATGGGCAATGCCTCTCAAGGTCTAAAGATTATCAAATGTTGATTAAGTTCAGTAAGAGAGAAGTCCTTGATGACCTTAGTTGGGCTATATACAGGGTGAGAGTTGCAAGAAGCCAGATTAAAGAAGGAGCAAGAGATAAAACATAGGACAGTGATTCCATAAAATCATTTTTCTAGGCATTTGGCTCAAGAACACAGAGGAGATTAAACAGAGGGGAGGGGACAAGATGGTGGAGCTACATTAAATTTCTGCTTATCTCATCCCTGAAATGCAACTAGATCAGAAACAAGCCATTTTGCACAGCTAGAAAATTGATCTGAGGATTAACACAACAACCTGCATAACTTGAGCCACAGAACTCAGCAGGTACATTGTATGCAGAGGTGAACTGGGGGGCAGAAAAGCTGAAGAGGGTAAGGAGTTATTTTTGTTTGAGAAGAGAGGGCAGAGATGAGGAGAAAGTATGGGAAAAGCACTACCCCTGGAAGCAGGTGGAAAGAAAGGGAAAGAGTGGAAGCATCCACAAGGGCCAGAACAAGAAAGGGGAAAAGGAAAAAGGAAAGGGTTTCAACACCATTAGGACTCTATAAACAGGGAAGCACAGAGTAGGAAATTCCATAGCTTGATACCTGGCAGTGCTATGGTGGCAAGGCAAATCCCAGGAGCAGACTGAGGGGTCTGAGGGCCCTTGGGCCACAGTGGAGAGGCGATACCCCTGCTAGGAGGACATTTGGTAGAGGCTGTGTAGCCTCTGCATGGGAAAGGGTCCCAGCAGACCCCAGAGAAAAGCAATGTTTGCTGATGTTGGAACAAGGATGCTAGGGTGTGGTGAAGCCTGGTGCCACTTGTGTGCTGTGATTTGCCATAGTCTCCTGAACCATTGCTGCTACACAATTGCGTGAACTTTTTCTGGGGCAAGCTGACACCTGAATGCAGTCTCTGGGTCTCTGTAGTGGTGCGGTTGCATAAGCATTCTTGGGGGCAACCCAGCACCTGACCATTGCTCGGCAAGACTCTCCCCAAGAGAGTCAGAGCAGGCCCAAACCACAGGGCCCTCAGAAGTGAGCGGTTTGGAAACATAGCCCCATCTGAGATAAAATTCAGGAGAGAGGTGCCACCTGGTATGCTGACAGCTTGGTCACAGACAATGTAGAAGCAGGGAGTGGATGGAAGCAGGAGACAAAGGAGAGGTGCCTAATGGCCGGTCACTGAGAGAACAGAGTTCTGAGGCTGGAGTCTGGAAAGCTGTGTGACGTCATTTTCACCTCTCTTGTGCCTTCACATACATGAACACCACACTGAACCACCCCAGTAAGCTAAGCATTGCCACCTAGTGGAGAATGGAGCTGTTCAACCAAGCCCAGTTCAAGTGCACCAACCAAGTCCTAGAGGACTACCACAAGTCTCTCGGCCTGCTTGGTTTACAGATTATAAAGTGTTTCATACTTTGACTTAGAGGGAATTAGATGTAATTTCATTCAGATTTCATTCTGTTCATTGGACCATCAATTCATTTTTTTTCTTTTTCTTTTCTTATTCTTGGATACAGAAAGAGAAAAAATTATTTGTATTTTCTATTTATTTTTTAATTTTTACTATATTTTCTAGTTTTTTGTAAGTTTTTTATCCTATCCTTTCTTCATTTCATTTTATTCTATTTATACTTTTTAAATTTGTAAACGTTTTCTTATTTTTTCCTTTTTTCCTTTTTTTTTCTTTTTTCTTTTCTTTCCATTTTTTCTCTATTCTATCAAGGTCAAAAACCAGACCAAAACACACCAAGGATCTAGCTTTCTTTATTTTTCCTTTTGTTGTTGTTGTTTTTAATTCTGTAATTCTTATTTTTTTATTTTATTAATTCTTTCTCTTCCTCCAAAATGATGAAAAGAAGGAATTCATCCCAAAAGAAAGAACAGGAAGAAATGACAGCCAGAGACTCAATCAACACAGATATTAGCAAGATGTCTGAACTAGAATTTAAAATCATGATAATAAGAATACTAGCTGGAGTTGAAAGAAGCATAGGGGCACCTGGTGGCTCAGTCAGTTGAGCATCTGACTTTGGCTCAGATCATGATCTCAGAGTTCGTGAGTTTGAGCCCTGCACTGGCCTGTGGGCTCACCACTCAGAGCCTGGATCCTCCTTTGGATTCTGTGTATCCTTCTCTCTCTGTCCCTTCCCCACTCATTTTCTGTCTCTCTCTTTCAAAAATAAATAAATATTAAAAAGAAAGAAAGAAGTAAAAAAGCATAGAATCCCTTTCTGCAGAGATAAAAGAAGTAAAATCTAGTCAGGACAAAATTAAAAATGCTATAACTGAGATGCAATTTCGAATGGATGTCACAGCAGCACAGATGGATGAGGCAGAGCAGTGAATCAGTGATACACAAGACAAAATTATGGAGAATAATGAAGCAGAAAAAAGGAGAGAAATTAAGGCAAGAGGTCATGATATAAGAATTACAGAACTCAGTGACTCATTAAAAAGGAATAGCATCTGAATCATAGGAGTCCCAAGAGAAAGAGAGAAAAAGGGGTAAAAGGTTTATGTGAGCAAATCAGAGCAGAAAACTTTCCTATCCTGAGGAAAGACACAAACATCAAAATCCAGGAAGCACAGAGAACTCCCATTAGATTCAATAAAAATTGACCATCAATAAGGTATATCAGTGTAAAATTCACAAAATACACAGACAAGGAAAAAATTATGAAAGCAGCAAGGGAAAACAAAGTCTTAACCTATAAGGAAAGACAGATCAGGTTCACAGCAGAGCTATCCACAAAAATGTGGCAGGCCAGAGAGGAGTGGCAGGATATAGTCAATGGGCTGAATCAGGAAAATATGGATACGAGAATTCTTTATCCACCAAGGCTGTCATTCAAAATAGAAGGATAGCTAAAGAGTTTCCCAGACAAATAAAAATTGAAGGAGTTTGGGACCACTAAACCAGCCCTGCAAGAAAATTTAAGAGGGACTCTCTGGGGGGAGATAGGATGGAACAAAACAAAAAAGAGACCAAAAGCAAGAAAGACTAGAAGGGACCGGAGAACATCACCAGAAACTCCAACTCTATAGGCAACAAAGTAGAAATAAATTTATATCTTTCAGTACTCACTCTAAATGTCAATGGACTAAATGCTCCAATCAAAAGACATAGGGTAATAGAATGTTTAAGCAAACAAGATCCATCTATATGTTGTTTACAAGACCATTTTAGACCTAAAGACACCTTCAGATTGAAAGTAAGGGGATAGAGAACCATCTATCATGCTAATGGTCACCAAAGTAAGCTGGAGTAGCCATACTTATATCAGATAATCTAGATTTTAAAATAAATATTGTAGCAAGAGATGAGGAAGGGCATTATATCATAATTAAGGGGACTATCTACCAAGAAGAGCTAATAATTGTAAATATTTATGCCCCCAATGTGGAGAAATCCAAATATATAAATCAATTAATCACAAATATAAAGAAACTCATTGACAATAATACCATAATAGTAGGGGACTTCAAGACCCCACCTACAACAATGAACAGATCATCTAAGCAGAAAATCAACAAGGAAACAGTGGCTTTGAATGACACACTGGACTGGATGGACTTAACAGATATATTCAGAACACTTAATCCTAAGGCAGCAGAATACAAATTCTTCTCAAGTGCACATGGGACATTCTCCAGGAAAGATCACACACTGGGACACAAATCAGCCCTCAACAAGTACAAAAAGATCAAGATCATATGTGCATATTTTCAGACCACAATGCTATGAAACTCGAATTCAACCACAAGAAAAAATTTGGAAAGGCAACAAATACTTAGAGATTAAAGAATATCCTACTAAAGAATAAATGGGTTAACCAATAAGTTAAAGACGAAATTAAAAAGTACGTGGAAGCCAATGAAAATGATAACACCACAGCCCAAAACCTCTGGGATGCAACAAAGGCCGTCATAGAGGGAAGTATATAGCAATCCAGGCCTTCCTAAAAAAGGAAGAAAGGTCTCAGATACACAACCTAACCTTATACCTTAAACAGCATGGAAAGAACAGCAAATAAAACCCAAAACCAGCAGAAGAGGGGGAATAATAAAGATTGGAGTAGAAATCAATTCTATTGAAACTGAAACAACAGTAGAACAGATCAATGAAACCAAGAGCTGGTTCTCTGAAAGAATTAACAAAATTAATAAACCTCTAGCCAGTTTGATAAAAAGAAAAAGGAAAGGAACCAAATAAATAAAAGCAAGAATGAAAGAGGAGAGATCACAACCAACACTGCAGAAATAAAAACAATAATAAGAGAACATTATGAGCAATTACATGCCGATAAAATGGGCAATCTGCAAGAAATGGACAAATTCCTGGAAACATCAATTACGAAAACTGAAAGAAGAAATAGAAAATTTGAACAGATCCATAACCAGTAAAGAAACTGACTTAGTAATCAAAAAACAAGAATCCAGGGCCAGATGGCTTTCCAGGGGAATGCCACCTAACATTTAAAGAAGAGTTAACAGGGGCGCCTGGGTGGCTCAGTCGGTTAAGTGGCCGACTTCGGCTCAGGTTATGATCTCGCGGTCCATGAGTTCGAGCCCTGTGTCGGGCTCTGTGCTGACAGCTCAGAGCCTGGAGCCTGTTTCAGATTCTGTGTCTCCCTCTCTCTGACCCTACCCCATTCATGCTTTGTCTCTCTCTGTCTCAAAAATAAAATTAAAACACGTTAAAAAAATTAAAAAAAAAAAAAAGAAGAGTTAACACCTCTTCTTTTGAAGCTGTTCCAAAAAATAGAAATGGAAGGAAAACTTCCAAACTCATTCTACAAGGCCAGCATTACCTTGATTCCAAAACTAAAGACCCCACTAAAAAGGAGAACTATAGACCAATTTCCCTGATGGACATGGATGCAAAAATTCTCAACAAGATACTAGCCAACCGGATCCAACAATACATTAAAAGAATTATTCACCACGAGTAAGTGGTATTTATACCTGGAATGCAGGTTCAGTATCTGCAAATCTGTCAATGTGATACATTACATTAATAAAAGACAAAAACCACATGATCCTCTCAATAAATGCAGAGAAAGCATTTGACAAAATACAGCATCCTTTCTTGATAAAAACCCACAAGAAAGTAGGGGTAGAAGGATCATACCTCAATATCATAAGAGCCATATATGAAAGTCCCACCACTAATATCATAGTCAATGGGGAAAAACTGAGAACTTTTCCCCTAAGGTCAAGAACACCACAGGGATGTCCACCCTCACCACTGTTATTCAATATAGTATTGGAAGCCCTAGCCTCGACAATCAGAAAACACTAAGAAATAAAAGGCATTAAAATCGACAAGCAGGAAGTCAAATTTTCACTCTTCACAGATGACATGATACTCTGTATGGAAAACCCAAAAGATTCCATCAAAAAACTGCTAGAACTGGGGTGCCTGGGTGGCTCAGTCGTTTAAGCATCCGACTTCGGCTCAGGTCATGATCTTGAGGTCTGTGGGTTCGAGCCCCATGTCGGGCTCTGTGCTGACAGCTCAGAGCCTGGAGCCTGTTTCGGATTCTGTGTCTCCCTCTTTCTCTGACCCTCCCCTGTTCATGCTCTGTCTTTGTCTCAAAAATAAATAAATGTTAAAAAATTTTTTAAAAAAACTGCTAGAACTGATCCATTAAGTTGGCAAAGTCTCAGAATATAAAATCAATGCACAGAAATTGGTTGCATTTCTTTACATCAATAATGAAGCAACAGAAAGAGAAATCAAGGAATCAATCCCATTTACACTTGCACCAAAATGATAAAATACCTAGAAATAAACCTAACCAAAGAGGTGAAAAATCTATATACTGAAATCTATAAGGGCATTACCCTTATGAAAGAAATTGAAGACACAAAAAATTGGAAAAATGTTCCATGCTCATGGACTAGAAGAACAAATACTGTTAAATGTCGATACTACCCAAAGTGATCTACATATTCAATGCAATCCTTATCAAAATAACACCAGCATTCTTCACAGAGCTATAGCAAACAATCCTAAAATCCTAAAATTTGTATGGAACCAGGAAAGGCACCAAATAGCCAAAGCAATCCTGAAAAAGAAAACCAAAGTTTCGTGGTACTGGCACAAAAACAGACACTTATATCAATGGAACAGAATAAAGAACCCAGAAATGGACCCACAAACATATGGCCAACTAATCTTTGACAAAGCAGGAAAGGACATCCAATGGAATAAAGACAGTCTCTTCAGGAAATGGTGTTGGGAAAACTAGACAGTGACATGCAGAAGAGTGAACCTGGACCACATTCTTACACCATACACAAAAATAAACTCAAAATGGATGAAAGACCTAAACATAAGGCAGGAAGCCATCAAAATGCTAGAGAATAAGGCAGGCAAAAACCTCTTTCACCTCGGCTGCAGCAACTTCTTACTCAACATGTCTCCGGAGGCAAGGGAAGCAAGGAAAAATGAACTATTGGGACCTCAAGGAGATAGAAATCTTCTGCATGGCTAAGGAAAGAATCAGAAAAACTAAAAGGCAGCCAACAGAATGGGAAAAGATATTTGCAAGCGATGTATCAGATAAAGGGTTAGTATCCAAAATCTATAAAGAACTTATCAAACTCAACACCCAAAAAACAAATAATCCAGTGAAGAAATGGGCAAAAGACATGAATAGACACTTTTCCAAAGAAAACATCCAGATGGCTAACAGACGCATGAAAAACTGCTCAACATCACTCACCATCAAGGAAATATAAATCAAAACAAAATGAGATACCACCTCACACTTGTCAGAATGTCTAAAATTAACAACCCAGGCAACAATAGATGTTGGTGAGGATGTGGAGAAAGAGGAACCCTTTAACACTGATGGTGGGAATGCAAACTGGTACAGCCACTCTGGAAAACAGGATGGAGGTTCCTCAGAAAATTAAAAATAGAACTACCCTATGACCCAGCAATTGCACTACTAGGTATTTACCCAAGGAATACAGGTGTGCTGTTTCAAAGGGGCACATGTACCCCAATGTTTATAGCAGTGCTATCGACAATAGCCAAAGTATGGAAAGAGCGCAAATGTCCTTCGACAGATGAATGGATAAAGAAGATGTGGTATATATATATACAATGGAGTATTACTTGGCAATCAAAAAGAATGAAATCTTGCCATTTGCAACTACATGGATGGAACTGAGGGTATTATGCTAAGCAAAATAGCCAGAGAAAAACAAAATATATGACTTCACTCATATGTGGAATTTAAGATACAAAACAAATGAACATAAGGGAAGGGAAGCAAAAATAATATAAAAACAGGGAGGGGGACAAAACATAAGAGACTATTAAATATAGAGAACAAACTGAGGGTTGCTAGAGGGGTTGTGGGGTGGGGTGATGGGCTAAATGGGTAAAGGGCATTAAGGAAGACATTTATTGGGATGAGCGCTAGATGATATATGTAGGGGATGAATCTCCGGATTCTACTCCTGAAATCATGATTGCAATATATGCTGACTAACTTGGATGTAAATTTAGCAAATACATTAAATAAATAAAATAAAATAAAATAAGTAAAATAAAATCAAACAAAACAGAGGAAACAGAAGTGCATGCAGGACTGGTATTGGGTTTTCAGAGGAGAGCTTTGAACAAGTTTGAATTGATACAGGCAGAAAAACAGGAACTAAGGACAAAAGAAGAGGGAGAGAATGAGAATTTTAATAAAGCATGGTCCTTGAACAAATAGGAACAGGAAGGGAAAGTGTCCAGTCACATGGATCTGTTGGGCCAGAGAAGAGCAGGTCTCTTTTATCACTTTTTTATGACCTTGAATAGAACTAGTCTGGTTCTGTTTTATTTATACCTTTGAGTGAGGTTGTTCCTGGACTTAAGTCAATGAGACAGCTGCCTACATGATAATCTGAAAGGAAAATGGCCTGAAATTTTTGTCAGTAAAATAACTCCTTGGTGTTTCCAGGCTTTGCCTCCTGAAGGCTCTCTATTAAAATGTAAATAAGTTACCTGGAAATTCATCATCTGCAAATCCATTAATATATTTGGAAGGATTACTTTATCAATTGGTCAGAACAAGTTCATTGTGAAAGTGTTGCCAGTGTGTGTATACATGTAACTACATGCCTCCATTTTTGTGAGAGAGGGTGATATTACAGAATAGACAAAGGAAACAAAGTCCGGTACAGAAAACACTAAGAGGATTGTGTCAGGAACAGTATAAAGATACTAAGAACCTAAAAAATAAAGGGCACAAAGGTATCTTCAGAAACACCTGCAGTATTAAATCCAATGGGAGAAATAAATGCAAAAGCCATGAGAT
Source organism: Panthera uncia (assembly GCF_023721935.1). NCBI lineage: Eukaryota > Metazoa > Chordata > Mammalia > Carnivora > Felidae > Panthera > Panthera uncia. Next base: position 95,218,293 of record NC_064810.1, read on the forward strand.
GTCTACCAGATTCTGTAGCCGCACAACTGGGTTCATAACCCTGGCTCAGGGTATGGCTGGCTTCTTCCAGAAGTCATCTGGATTTTCCATACACCATCAAAACATTTGACTGGCTGTCTGAGCAGAGGCTGCCATGGTCTACCATCAAGTCCCTGGCCCTGCTCAGGGCCTCAGACATTCTAACATTTAAACTTAAAGACCAAATACTCCCACCAAACCTCAATCCTCACCCCCTGCTATCCTGCTGCGGTGACACCACCTGTCTTCTCCTCTGTGCTCCCCCCATATTGACTGCCTACATGTGTCAGGCGTAGGAGCTTCTTTATAATACAGATTCTTATGCCACCTCATTTCTGGTATTTTGGATCCAGTAAAACTGAGGTGGAACCAAGTGTCAGCTCAGGCTGCTGTAATAAAATATCATAAACTGGATGGCTTAAACAACACAAATTTATTTCTCACATTTCTGAAGCCTAGGAAGTCCAAAATCAAGGTGCCAGCTGATTCAGTTCCTCGTGAGAGCTCTCTTTCCGGCTTCCAGATGGCCCTCTTCTCTCTGTGTCCTCCCTCACAAGGCCTTCCCTTGGTGCAAACGGAAAGAAAGATCTCTCTCTCTTCATACAAGGTCACCAATTCTATCAGATTAAGAAACCCGCCTCCACTTATGATCACAATTAAAATTAATTATCTCCTAAAAGCCCTATCTCCGAATACAGTCACATTAAGGGTAGGGGCTTCAACATATGAATGGGGAGAGGGGCTGGGGACACAATTTAGCCCAATGCACCATGGAAATCCACATTTTCAGCCAGCTTCCTAGGTGAGTCAGAGGCAGACAGTCCAAGAACCTGGCTTTGACAGGCCCTGCTTTGCAATATATTCCCATGCATCCTTCCTAAAAGGAATACAAACTACACCGTTACTGATTGCAATTCTAAAATATGTAATATAATGCCATAAACATAATTGCAACCACATGTCAGTGCTGATATGAATATTACACCTTACCTGGTGCAAGCCCTCAGACAGATGAGGAAACTGAAGTCTACGACACTGTGTAAATGAAAAATGTTTTCCTTGAGTAGGATATTTAGGTAACTTTTGAGAAGCATGGAGATGTGGCAACATCTTTAAAAAGTTACTACATAAAATAAACACACTTCCAAACATTTACTTAAAAGAAACATTACAGTAGCAGAAACCGTTGCTAATTAAATGCAAATAGTTGGTTAATGTGTACAGCAATTATCTCTTACTCAACAAATTATATATGGAATATCGCATGCATCATTTCCTTCTTGAACGAAAACAAATTCCCTTAAATCCACAAATTATCCAACACAAATGGTCCAAACCCTTTGTTGATGGGCTAAAAGCCAGCTCACACACTTCCATCACTACCACATACTCATCTTCCTTAGTTACTCAGCACAATGTGCTTGAGTATTATCACAAATGTTTGCATCATTCAATTAACAGTACCATCATATATTTTCTTCTTCTCTCCAAATGTATTACCAAGCAAATACGTTAGCACATGAATGGGTCTTCTGGTATTTGTTTATCCAGAAAAGACTGAATGGTATCTTGTTAGTCTTCAAAACTAAGGAGCATGTAGGTTAGAATACTGTTCGCAGTTGAGCAGCCCAGCAGTGACTGTGTGCAATGAGTAATGACAAGCATTTCTAGGCACTTAATTTGCCTCTATAATGTGAAATCTAAAAACTTCTAGGAAGTAAGATGTTTCTACGCAAAGGATATGTGTGTTAATATATACTTTTTTGGAATGTCCATCTAGTTTAAACTGAGCCAAAGATGGTATTTTTGATACGCTACTGAAGAGACCTCCTGGGGTTGGGGGTGTGGGAATCTTTCTGATTCTGAGGATTCTTGGAGAAAAAAGGAAAGTTTTAACTGAGGAGCGCTAGGGATAGACAGAGGACCACCATAATAGAGCAATTTACCATTAGCCATAAGAGCACGTTTCTTAAAATATAATATTTGCACAATCTATTAGAAATAGTAGGGATAGGATGCTTTTGAAAAATATAGACTCCAGACCCTGTAATCAGCTCCAAAATCTCTAGGATCAGGGCCAGGACTAAGTATTTTCTAACCAGATCTCCAACTGATTCTTATGCACACAAGAGCTTTACTCAACTGAGGGGGGAAATGAAAGAAATATACATGATCACCCTACTCCATCATGTCATCCATGATTCTGCAGCTTAAGTAAAACCTGAGGTTACTCAATGAAGTACATGAATTCCAAGAAAAATAAAAATAATTTTTAAACTTAGACCCTCTACCACACCACTTAGACCCTAAGTCTCTTTTTTCACTAGCCCCAGATGCCTCTTAGGCACATGGTGATCTTTTAAACCATTAAATGATTATCAAAGTTGAATCCTTAACCACTATTAGGCTCTCCAAATGGATTAAAAATCAACCCAGTAAGCTTGTCCTCAAAGAAGAAGACAGTCTCTCTGCTTCTCTGTTTCTCTGGTCTCTTTTTCTCTCCCCTCTCTCATTCACAGAGGAGAATTTACCATTAGCCATGAGAGCACTGATGCCCAGTTCCATCAATTTTCACTTGCCTATGTGGCCTAGCTGCCTTTCAACATTCAATACCTGGTGACATTAAAAAGCTCCTCCTTATTGCACGGCATACATATTTCTATTTCCTCTATTCTAAGATGCATTTTTTTTACATTTTAATATTTCTGAAATTAGGATGCATCTTACAAATGTTTGGCTTTTTCAAGGAACTATGAATTGCTCTGTCACTCCTTCCCTAAATTCTCCCACTGTGAGATTACAGCTGTTCCTTTTTTCCATCCTTCCATTTCCAAACCAATCTTAGAGCCCCTGAACTGTAAACATGGGAGTTTTATGCCAAGTAAACATGTTGCAAGACCAGATAGATTTCTTTGCACCATTGCTTGTCTCTGATATTTGCCAGCCCAGGTAGTACAACCATTATAGACTCCTCTTTAGGACAGAGCGAGCAAACTCACCTGGCAGTCAGAGGCCCTTTAAAGAGCTCTTGCAATACATATAAAGTAGAATTATAACAAAACTTACTTTACTTGATTTTTCTTTCTTAGTGATACCTAAAATGGCATGTCCTACATCTAATAGCATGTTAGTTCTGGCAAAATAGAGGAGTAAGTGGCAAACTCTGTAAATGCAAATTTGAAACAATGGGATGGGAGGAACAAAAGGTCTTTAGCCCTCTTAAATGGGCTATGACACGCATACACAGAAAACCTTAAGATTGTTAAATTAAAAATTTTTATTTTATCTTTGCTGGTATAGTACCTGAAAGCTCCAACAGAAGCTGCTGCCATTTCTTAACTAGAGACTGGCCTTGATTTCATTTCTGGGGTATTGTCTCCATAGCTATGAATCCAATCACACCACTGCTGTATTCATCAATACAGCCCTCACGGAAAAGAGAACCTCTGTTTCCAATCATGTAGCAGCTCTTCCATTAGGTTCTCCAAAGGTTCCCATTTTCGATGCTATCTTTGTTTCAATTGTCTCCCTTGATAAAACTGGACATATCTTTTCAGAGCTGGGTTGGAGGACATTTGGTTGGGTTGGAGGGGCCTTTGGAGGGTCACAACAAAATATCTGTCAACTCTGAAAATTGACATGGTTTTTATGATAAAGGTTAGGCATCTATTTCATTCCAGGATGAGCTCCTTACCTATTTTGAAAACTCCCACAAAGAATCCAACAGCCACAGGGTCAGACTCTAAGTCTTTTTAATCTGTCTTCCCAGAAGATCCCTGAGGTCCACAGGCTGAGATGCCTCCTTAAACAACTAACTATCCCAGAGGGAGACAAGCAGATGGGTCTTACCCAGTATTTGCCACACTGTATTAGAGTGAGTTATTTACCTGTCTGTCTTCTTCTCTAGGCTGTAAGCTCCTGAAAAATAGAGTTTGTTCCCACTCATTTATAATCTTCTTAGTCGTACTAGTAGATGATACAAGTGAGGTCCTGGTACCAGTCCCCAGTGACTATAAATTTTGTCTACTAAACATACTAATGGATGATTACAGTTTCAGATCACTAAAGAATAGAATATTGGAGTTAGAGGCGATATTACGGATAGTTTAGCACATTAATCTTATGGAACAGATCTGGAGACTATTCTAGAAGCTAGACGATTCTCTCACAATCACAGAGCTAACAACAGGTGATGAGCCCTGATGACTGGGCCTACTAATGATAGTTATTTGGCTCTTTCCACTATAAAATACTATGATCTGCTACATCGTCATTCACAATTTTAATAAGGTACACCTATCAATGAGAGTATTAAACCTATACATGTATTACTCCCTCGCCCTGCAGTAATGATGGGTCAGTAACCAAAAGACCCCAAAATTTCCTTGCTCAAGCCATCAGAAGAAAATAATGAAGTTAACTCTTCACAGACCTTTTATTTTTACATCACTATTACAACAAAGCAAATACATAATTCCTTCAAAGTAGGCTTTGGTCAAAGCGGGAAACAGGACACACAAAACTGGAGCGAAATTAAAATTTATCTCAATTGTCCCAGGTACCCTAAGTAGAAAATTGCAGTTAATAATTCCAGCACTTCCAGCCAGATAGCAACCAACAAAGAAGGAGATGATAATGCCCAGGTTCCATCCACTGTTACAGATCCTATTTGGCTTTTCAATGGGATGAGGTGGCAGTAATTCTGGAATGGTAACATTACATACAAGATTTTGCAATGAATGTTTATAGATCCTCGGTATCAACTTCTAAATATTATTGCCATCGCTTTATTATAATTGTTGAGAGTAAAAATCAAGTAGTGACAGCCACAATTTTCAGTCATTGCACAATTTAGAAAAAAGGAACCTTTCACTACATATGAGAACACTTCCTCTCTGAGATTCCATCTAGCAATGAATTAAAATAAAACTGCTGACAGTTACCTATTCTATAACTGGTTGCTATTCACATAGTAGGAAACCTTCAAAATGTAACTCTGCTGTCTCTGCCCCATATTCACCTGATTCCTCCTCAAGGCACCAGTCGAATTTATCTGACAGGAAGTCTTGATTTGGAAAGGGTCAGGTCAGAAGGCAGAACATTATGGTGCTAATACTAAGCCCTTGCTTTCTCTCAAACTGTATAAGACACAATTTCTTTGCAAAATAAAATGTGCAAAGGCATATCAGAATCATTCATTTCAGCTTCATTACTAGTAATTGATCACACTGCCCAGAGGAATCAGTCCATTTGTTTTTCATGAGCCAGACTAGACAGAGGTCACTATTCACATCTCTCCTCTATAATGAACTAATTATCAAAACAATAGGCACTTAATGAAAAGCATGGTCAAGGAAACATGTTTGTCCTCATTCTTTTGAACTTTCAAACTGTACAGAGATATGGGACTCAATTTTCTCTGCTAATCCTTGTTAAACAAAACTTGGTTTTTACCTTCATCCTAAAATTCCCTCCAAAAATTGATCAAAAAATTGTTGATCTCACTCTTCCCAATACAACAGATGTTCATGCCAGACATTAAAGGAAGTGTCCACCCCCTCAAAAATGTTCTAAAAGAGCCTCACTCTAATTGGTTTGCATGCCTTGCAAAGAAAACGCCAGCACATGTATAAACAGACTGACAGGTTGTCTGATTCCACTGTGACTCTTACAAGTCCCCACATTCCGTGAGCTTCCAGAACGTCCTCCGGCAATGCTCATTAGCAAAACACAGCTGATACCTCTCCAAAGGTAATTGGTTGGGGGTAGGGTGAGCGAAAAAGGGCACATCTTCTCTCTCCCTGGATCCAAAAGTCCAAAGACTATAAAATCCTCTATTATACCTCAACACTAAAATACCCAAAACCATTTTAAAAAATAGCAAAAACTTCTCTTCACTAAGAATAATTTGGCAATCTGGTTCCTATCCCTACAGCTGAAGGTTCAGATCTCATTTCCTGCCTTGAGCCATGTGAAAGATAAGGGCAACACATATTGGCACTAGCCAAGGCACTGACTACAGATATTAACCCATAGTCAATGATGACCTTTACTGAAAGATTTTAATATACTGACTTCTTACCGACTGTACACAGTCTTAATATACTATCTATTACCCTATCCCCAAAAGGTTGTGATTCATTTAGTTACAACCACTTTAAAATGAATCCAGTATATATTGCAATATGTTCAGAAGTGGCTTATGGCACCAGGGAGTGTATAATTATTCCCTCCCAGCTATTCAGTTTTGCTGACAGCGGATAATAATTGTGTATACCTACACCCTACATAACCCTAGGGGGCCTTTCAAAGCAACAAATTTTGAAAAAAATTTAATGAAAAATTTCCTGTAAATGGCAGCAGCCCTAACCAAGAGAAGAACACTTAAAATACAATTTGAATTTTGTCAGGAGGGATGTGAGGATGAGGTAGATAAAAAGAAAATGTACATATTTTCATACACACACACACACACACACACACACACATATGTGAGATTAAAAGGATAATTTTGCATATGGTGATTCTATGAATTTCTATGTCACCTTCTAAAAATTTTATTTCCTTTTGTAAGAATACATTAAAGATTATAAAATTCTATCTAGAAAGAGAGAGATGGTATATATTAGACTGTTATTTACTTAGCTCACCTCTTCCCCCTTCTCCCTCCCACACTATGACTTCCAAGGTTACAAACAAGTCCACAGAAATGTCAAGAAAGAGGCTAGAAACCTGTACCACAAGTCCCTGGAGATAAGCAGTAGACTCATCACTCACAGCTGTGACTTCTCACTCCAGCTCTCCTTGCTAGGAAGCTTTGATAAACACTTAACTCTTGTGTGCCCCAGCTTCATAGTTTCGAAATAAGTTTCCCTCATTTCAGTTTATCACAAATAATAATCAATTAAAAAAATACTCAAAGCCATGGTATGAAGAGCATCAGGACAAGTCATCTAAGAGCACTGGCTTTAAAGGGAGCTCCTGGACCCTGCAGAAGATGTGGCCATACAGGAAAAGAAAAGCAAGGAGTAGGTTTCTTCTACAAATAAAACGCAATCACAAAGGAAAAATAAAGATGAATAAAATGTGACACACAAAAAATATGAATTCAGTATATAAACCCCCTACGCAATAAGCCAACATTGACAAGATCTAAACCCCCTCTACTTATCATTCATATACATCTTTCTTTATACACAAGGTACCACAGCAATGTCCAATAGGTCTGTGCCTTTGAGAATACTACTTAGTATCACTTTCTTCCTTCTGTGACACTCCTTCCAATGACCAAGCAAGATGGGGCAGAACAGAAAGACTTCAAGGATAAGCCATCTCTGAGTCCACTCATCAGAAGTCCAAGAGGGAAGACTGTAATGCCACTGAGGTAGGAGTGAAGCTGGTGGAAATAATTCAGGTGTTGGATGGGAGATGATTTGGAGTTATCCTGACTATCCCTGGCCCACATAAAGTTAGCCTATTTTATTATCTCTAATTTCCTTTATTTTCTTTGGACCCTGCAAGGTCTTAATAACTATTTCCTCTTGTTATTACATGGCTCTTCTCTGTTATCATTTTTATACCTCTGTGCTTAGATATCTGTTGGAATAAGGCAAGACATAAAATCATGGAGTAATTTAAGTCATCACTTTGAGTTAAGGAATCTCATAAATATCAAATAAATAGGTGAATGTCAAATAAACTTACTCTGAGTAAACTTAAGCAAAATGAGCACAACAAAAAAGCTTTATGCCTCCCACTGGACAATGCAAAAGACAAAATATGACAAACCAGTCAGTATTCATTATATAATAATCTACAAGTACCATTTCAGCAGGGAAGGCAAATATTACCCAACATATTTTAAGATAAATTTATCATGTAGATCTTTAGGTAAGGATGACCAAAAATAATATAATAATGGGCAAGGTCTTCCCATAGACTAGTAAAGGTTGCAGAAACCTTCATATGAACATATCTCAATCTAGTTCTTAATGATGTCAAATGCATTACATTAAAGCAGAGTGAAACCATTTCCATAAAGTCCAAATATATAGCTACCTGGGGATCTGACTTTACTCAGGTTTGATGACCCAGAAAAACGGGTATTTGGCACCTCTACATTCACAACCAGGAATAATTCAGATATATACAGGTGGTCTGCGAGGAAGTATCTACGAGTAAAGGCCACCAGGCCTCCCAAAGTGAGGATAAACGTTGCCAATAGATCTCTCCATGAAAATTTGCCAGGTCAAGAAATCCAAGATCAGGAGGCCAGAAGGACAGATAAACCTGTCAGGACTAAGAAATAACCAACTGGGAAGGGTTCAGGCAAGCAAAGGTTGACACTGAGAAGTAAGCAAATATATCAGGATAAAAGTAGGAGAAAGAAATTCCAGAGAGATGATACAAGTGATGGTCGATCCCTGAGGAAATTCACTTTATTTAGGCTCCACGGTCTCTCTCTGGACTGACAATTAAATTTAGAAAAATGACATCTAGCCTTTTTGGTAAAAATATGAAGAGTAGACAATTTGAGACTAAAGTCACAGGGAATGAATTCTTGAAACACACAGGCATTCTCCACTGAAGCAACACACCTTTTTTCTATAGAGATCAGACATGCAAGTGGTGAAGGTGACATTTTCTTTTGAAAATTAAAGAGAATAGCTTGCAATCCTACCCCAAAGTGGGAGACTGCCCAGAAAGCATTTGGAACATCATGGTGGTGTTCAAAATCAGTGTCACCAAACTTCTACACCAATTTTCCAGTATGATCTCTAAAGAACAATCAGAGTCTTACAGTGTGGTCTCCATGATGGCCTGGCAGAGGGGATGAGTTGGACCCACTCGTGTGTCTCTGTTTTAAGACACCATGTACCCTGGAGCATGGGTGGCTTAATCGGTTAAGCATCTGACTCTTGGTTTCAGTTCAGGTCATGATCTCACTATTTCCTAAGTTCAAGCCCCAGGTAGGGCTCTGAACTGGCAACACTGAGCCTTCTTGGGATTCTCTGTCTCCCTCTCTTTCTCTGCCCCTCCCTGGCTTGTGCTGTCTCCGTCTCTCTCAAAATAAATGAATAAACTTAGTAGAATGAGGGAATTGGCAAGAAGACAGCAAGTGATCCACCTGGAATGGATAAGCTACAGGGGATAGTGCCAGAAGAGCAAGCAGGGCTGTATGATTCATGACTTGGGAAAGAAGCCATATTGGTGGGTATCATACTGGGTGTATTCTCATATGAAAACTGAAGCCATAAGCAAGAGGGAATTATTATAAGACACTGGAGACTGAACTATCAAGATGAGTACTGTATAGGAATTCTGAAATTCCAATACTGATTGTTGATATTACATGAGATACATCATAATAGTGATTAGTAGCAAATTATAGAAGCCACTTAATACCTGTTTTACTTGTAACCTACAATAGCAACTGTTAACAGCAATTGTGGTAACAATATGCTCACTAAGAATTGAGAACATTCAAATTCAGAAGAGACAAAGAAATTTAAAAAAATTGTTTAGAGTGCCCAAAAGCCTGAATAGGCACAGGTGTGATAACTGAAAGGCAACTCTATCTAAAGAAAGAATGGTTGATAACTCCTGGGGATGTCAAGGATATTTCAGAAATGTATACAAGAGTCCTCAAAATTCTACCCATAAATATACTCCATCATTACTCATAACTTGCTGGATGCCAAACTGATGAAAGCGATAATCAATCAAGAAATTATTTACGATTAGATATTGGCAAAGATCTGAAAAAGCCCCCTAGCTTTCAAGGATTGAATACAGAAACAGGAAGAAGAGCTTTGGAGCAGTCAGATATTAGCTCAAATCCTGCCTCTGCCCGTCAGTAGCATGTAGCATTGGGCAAGTCACTTAACATTTTCCAGTGATAATAAGTTAACAAGAAACAAACTGGATATATTGAATACTCCTTTATATTTTTAAAAAGTATTGAGGAATCTAAAGAGTTTCTGTATATGTAGATTATATCTATCAGTATTCACCATGTTACATATTTAAACTGAGAATTTAAAAAGCTATTTAGTCATTAATTTGTTTAAATAGTAACAACCCATAACACATTACAATACATTTTTAATGAAAATAACTATATTGTTCAAAAAATAGGTAGAATGTCATATTTTATATTTTAGTACATCTCTTTAATGTTCTGACTTAAAAGAAGATAGTGAATTCTTATATCTGCCTCTGCATTTAATCTGTCAAAATGGGTTGTTTTGGTGGATGTATGTAACAAACAATCCAGCTACCCATAGATATGTGGTAGAGAAAGAGAGAAATGTTTTAATAGCTTTTTAAGATGATTATGGATGCTCTTCTTTGACACTACATCAAAAGTTGACGAATGGTAGTTTCTTAAAGCCTCGCTGCCATGTCCAGTCTGAAACCACCTCAGTGAACTGGGTACTGTCTCTTGCACTGCGGTATACTGTCTTCCTTGCCCTTGAAATGGATCACTTACCAATATAGAAGTGCTTTTTGCAAACAGCCCACTTTATCACACAGAATATTAAAAGGTTGTGTATTCAAGAATTATGACCTAATCCAGTTAGCATTTTTACCATTTCATCAGACATTCTTAAATAAAAGTGCCAAACTTTTTTTTTTTTTTAACTATAAATGTACGATGGCAGTGAAAACTACAGCGACTGTGAATACCGGGCCACTGCCTTATTTGTGCTAATGCATATTTTACCCATTATTGCTTTGTACAATCAGGGCAATTGCACCACACTGAAGAAGGCCAATACTAAGCCTTAGTATTCTCATGGAAATAATTTCCTTTCACAAAATGCCTTAAGATGTCTTGAGGACACCCAGAAGTCCACTGATCACATTTTGAGAACTGCTGTTACGTCAAAAAAAAAGTAAAAGCTGAAAAAATAGGGGGGGGGGAAGGATATGAACACCTATTCTACGCTAAACACTATTTTTAAAAAAACAGTAATAGTGCTCCTACCTTCAAAGGACTTACAGTCAGGTTGTGCTGGGGAAACAGACACAAAGAGATAATTTCAAAATTATGTATGATAAGTGCTGTCACATTATAGAGAATTATTAATAGAGGTAAAAATAAAAGTAGGCTTCTCCTCTCAAGGACCAAGCATATAAATATGTAATATATCTTTAAAATATTTTAAATAGTTTATTAGTATAAAATAATACATGTTCACTATATAAACTAAAAAATATTGTTAACATTACAGAAAAGAAAAAAGTAATAGTAGGACCACAATCAGATTTAACTGCAGCTGGTAGTTTGACATACTGGATTCTCCTGTCATTGTATAAATATACACAATTTTTTATTTATAGATTTGTGACTATCTTATATATATATATATACAGCTTTTTTTGAGAAACACAGAGACAGAGCAGAGGAGAGGGGGAGGGGGGGGGGGAGGGGGAGAGAGGGAGAGAGAGGGGGGGGGGGAGAGAGAGAGAGAGAGAGAGAGAGAGAGAGACAGTGACAGTGAATCATGGAACCTGACTTGGGGCTTGATCCCACAACCCTGGGATCATAACCTGAGCTGAAATCAACAGTCAGATGCTCAACTGAACCTCTTTATGCAGTTTTTAACTTAACATAATATTTCAAAGATTTTTCAAATAATTTGAAGAAACCTCAGACCCATGACTTTTAATGATATTATGGTATGCTATTGGATCAGTAAACCATAATTCACATAAATTATCTTGCTATACTACATTTTTCATACTATGTGGTATTCTTATAACTCCACATAAACACAACTCAGTTTCTGCATGTAGCTCATATCGCTCAGGATTTGTTCACTGACGTAGAATCACTGAGTAAAGAGTAAGAAGAGTTCTTGCCATAAAAAGCCAAATTTATTTCAAGGAACGTTATGCTTGTCCAGTTTAAGACACAGACTGAACAGATGCCTTCCTCCCTTCTCTCACAAGTTCCTGCTGAAAAGACAGACAAGATATTTGTGAAAGAAACCAAAACATTTTTGAAAATGGAAGAAAGAATACCAACATACTGCATATATTTGAAGAATTCCTGAAACATAAAAATCAGATGTAATCTGATTATAGAATAATACAGAGCAGAGAAAACCACAGCGTGAAACACCAGTGATTAGGAGGATTCTCCCCAAGGGAGCTCTGTAGACACTTCAAGTTCAAAGTCAGTGAGTACAATGACAGAAGAGAGCCAGGATACATCATATGAGTAGATTAATGAAAGTGCTATATTTAGAATGGTTGGACCAGATAGATAGCCATTCCATTGCAGATAGAGGTTAGTAACTTTTTCCCTCAGGATTAACCCCAGGGAACTTTTCTCCTAAGAAAATGGGTCATCTCCCAGGGGAGAGTTCCATGTATGGGTGTTAAAGCCTAAGAGAAAAAAAGAATAGGGTTTAAGGTAATGACAAGCTTCTACAATATATGGCAAGAAAGAATACACTGACTCAGAAATGAAATTCACTAAGATTCTTCACTCCCAGAGTGAAATCCTTACTTGGCACTGAAAAGTATCATGGGACAGTATACTCTGCCCAACAACACCACTGTGCAGTGCCTCCTGTCAACAAACTGTGCCCTTCAGAGTTTTTTTTTTTTTTTTTTTAATTTGTAAGTTTATTTATTTTGAAAGAGGGGCGGGGGTAGAAAGAGGGAGCGGGAAAGAGAGAATCCCAACCCGGTTCCTCACTGTCTGTGGAGCCTGATGTGGGGCTCAAACTCACAAACCATGAGATCATGGCCTAAGGTGAAACTAAGAGTCAGATGCTTAAATGACTGAGCCACCCAGGCATCTGCCCTTTAGAGTTTGAAAGTAGAATCTCACATTGAAGGGATGTTGGGAAAACACAACTATAAAACTACATGAAAATTCCAAGCAAGCTACTAGCTATACTAATTAAACTAATCCTTTATTCATAAATCTACATAGTCAAACAAAGACTACCAGATACTGGAGGAATATGGAAAGGATGAAAATAAGGAATTAAAACAAGGAAATATATTAACAAACCTGGGAGAAAACAGAGGCCAATCAGCAAGGAAAACAGTTCTCCAAAAATATTTTTAGTATCTTCAGAGACAGCCAAGAAGGATATTACCTCTATAAATCAAGAAGAGCCCTCTATGATTGGGAGAACAATTCAAGGACAAAAAGGTAAAGATTTGGAAATTCCTTAATAAAACCAATTCATTATGGGCTAACTCAGTGGCTTTGAAGCTTTTTTGGCCAATAAATATATTTAACATTCTGATATGTTATGTGTGTGTGTGTGTGTATAAAATTTCACCAAATAATAATTCCATATAAACTCTATGATAATTCTATTTATTTTTTAGGAAGGACCCATAGACCCAAAGGACCCATGTTGTGACCCAGAGTTTGAAAACAGTTGGTTTAATGGTAGAATAAAACAACTGAAAACCAAAGGAGTGGTCTGTAGGATGAAAGTAAAGAAGTTTCACGGGATGAAAAGCAAAATAAAGAAATGAATAGTAAGGATAAAAAGTTAAGAGTCACAAATGAAAAATCCAAGAGGCACAATATCTAGGTAGGAAAGAAATGAATCAATGAAAAAGAAACACAGACTCAAAGAAATAATAATAATAATAATAATAATAATAATAAACAGAATAGAAAGACATGTTTTTTTTTTTATTTTTTTAATGTTTATTTATTTTTGAAAGAGATAGAGCATGAGTGAGAGAGGGGCAAAGAGAAAGAGACACACAGAATCTGAAGCAGGCTCTAGGCTCTAAGCTGTCAGCACAGCTGACAGAACCAGGAGATCATGACCTTAGCTGAAGTCTGACGTTCAACCAACTGAGCCATCCAGGCGCCCCAAGACATGTGTTTTTAAATTGAAATGGCTCAAGTATGGCTGAGAAAGATTAAGAAAATAAAAAACAATTTAAAAAAACATAGATACACACCTGCAAACTCTTTGGTGATTTCAGTATTCTAAAGATAAAGAAAAGATACTAAAAGCTTCTAAATTGAATAAACCTATTACATACAAATCAACAAGATTCAATGTTTCACCCGATCTCCCAATCCACATTATCATCAGTTTCTCTTTAGCAATACTGTATGCAAGAACACACAAAAAAGCAAAATTTTTAAAATCTTGAAGGAAAATGATATTAAATTTAAAATTTCATATACTGCCAAATTAGTGGAAGAGGAAAATAAAAATCATTTTTACAAATTCAAGCAAACAGAAAGCTTGTATGTATGTATGTATGTAAGGGAAAGTAATGAAGACTACTAACTCTTTTTTTAGATGGTAATAAATAATGTTAAATATATGTCATAAATCAAGAAACCTAGAAGGGTTGAAAATAATAAGAGCTTACAAAGATTGGCAGGAAGTTTAGGCATTTTAAACTCCTAATTTTTCATAACGGAAGTCAATAACTACTGTCTAAAGCTGATAAAGAGAGATATGGGGGTTTTAAGATTCTAACAGTCATCATCAAAAAAATAAAAGTGCTGATAACAATGATTGTCTCTATTGATTGGAATTGTTAGGATGAAGGGTAAAGAAGAACAAGTTTATCTTTTTTTTTTTTTTCTACAGTGTTCAGATTTTTTTAACCATATGGAAGCATGTGCATGTATAGACAGACTTACACACACACATATTTTTTTTATAAAAAAAGGGAAGCTCTTACAATTTTACCCTATCTTTCTTAAAGTGTTATTTAAACATATATATATTAAACATATACATATATATGTATATATATAATCACATTTTCTTTATCCATTCATCTATTGATGGACACCTGCCTGGGTTGCTTCCATAATTTGGCTATTGTAAATATTGCTGCTGTAAGCATGGGGGTGCACGTATCCCTTTAAATTAGTATTTTTGTATTTTAGGGGTAAATACTCAGTAGTGTGATTCCTGGACCATAGTGCAGTTCTATTTTTAACTTTTTGAGGAACCTCCATACTGTTTTCCAGAGTGTCTGTACCAGTTTGCATTCCCACCAACAGCATAGCATTTTATTTTTATTGATTTTTAAATTAAAATAAACTTTTTCTTGTTTTTGTGGTGTTGTTGTAGATTCCCTGTTTCCTCATTTTCTTTTAATATTTTTTGTAGGATATTTTTTTTACATTTTTTTCTTTATGTGTAGTTTATCTTTCCTTTTATGTGTACAATTTTCAGACACCCTGTACTTTCATACATTATATATTGATACCTTTAAAACACCTGTCTTATACCTGAATCTGTATTTTATACATTAGGTAATGAAGCATGATTCTGAGCCATTTCATACAAATGGAACAAAGTTCTAGGTACCTTACAAGGTACTAGAGTGGCAGAGCAGGACAGGGAAGACATGACTCTGGTAGTGACATTATACATAGAATTTCACCCAGACAAACCTCTCAGGCAAAGCTTAGGTGTGGGGGGGAAGGGAGATCTCAAGCAACACCACTGATTATTTCCAGGCTACTCAGCTTCCTTACCCCTGTCTTTGTGTCATTCTTTTCTTCATTTTCATTGTGGGTAGGCACCACAGGTGGCATGCAATGATGATAGGCAAGGGTGCAAGGTCACAGAAGGATATGGAAAATGCTAGGGGGAGGGAGGAGGGACAAGTTCACAGAATACTGTTGCCCCAGCCTAAGATGCAGAAAGGCCACCTTTCCCTGTCTCCCTGCTCTGGGCACCTAGCAGGTCCTGACACAGACGTTTAAACACTGAAGTTTATCTGGTCTCAGCCTATGGAGATGTGAGGAAACAATCACGAACAAGAGGAGATTTTTTTCTGATTTGCTCAATCCTAGAGAAAAACGAATGACTAGGAGACATAAGGGTGGCCACCGAAGAATTTTAAGGCTTGTAAAAGATCTTAAGAGCCCTGATCCAAGAGGCGTAGTGAGTGTAGAAACCGTATTTGGAATTATATATATATACATTTTACTTTTTAGGAGGAGACATTCCTCCCAAAATAATTGGTCTAACTGGTCTACTTTGGGACATTTACATTTCAAATACATTTTTAAACAGTATTACCTACTAACCTAGGCAAGATGTCATCACATCTGAAATAATTTTCTATCAGTAAGTTCTTCTTAAACCTGGAATATTAAGTTAAATATACATGCATATGCTCTTCCTAAATTTTTAAGTCTTTTTATGTATTTATTTATTTTAAAGATAAAATCTGTTTAATCCATGTGGAATTCATTTTGATATATTCAAATATGTAATCACTTCACTTATATTCATTTAACTATTTTTTGCAACATCTTTGTTGAACAATTTATATTTTCCAGTTCTTTTGTGGTTAATCAGAATTCTAATTTATTGATGTATTAATGGGAATAGCCCTTTATCAGTTATGAGAGTACTTGAAAGTTCTATTCATAGGACACACACACACACACACACACACACACACCTAGGATCAAATTATCTAGAAGCCAAATAATTTATCAGAATTTTGTTAGGCAGAGATGAAATCAGAATGAAAGATGATAAATGTTTTTAAGGATATTTCATCTATGTCTTGGTGAAAGATGATAACCTTACAACATAAGCACAACAGACCTTCATAGTGACTGAAATTATTTTGTCTCAGGGCCAATGTCTGTCTCCCCTGCATAGAACTGGATGCACATTATAGTTTGTCTCTTGATAAATTTCCTTAATTTTAGATATTAGTGCTATCATCACTGTAATCTATGGGGACTATGTATATCCTGTTAATTTCTTTAGATCAGACAATATATATTTCATCTAGGGACACTTTAATGAGCACTCTTATCAATTCAGTGTATCCTCTTGGGATATATAAGCATATAATCATATTGTTTTCAAATAACAGCATTAATTTCCTTTTCAAAATTTATAATTTTGTCTTTATTTCAGGTCATATTTCATTGACTAGAACTTCCAGAACAATATTTAAATTAAAATAATAATGAGTAGCCTCAGCTTGCCCCAAATATGGAAAAAAATCACTAGAATATTATTTTTTAAAGTTTAACACATGTATTCTAAATTTACTCACATTAAAAAAAAAAAAAAATTACTGGGGCGCCTGGGTGGCTCCGTCGGTTAAGCCTCCGACTTCAGCCAGGTCACGATCTTGCGGTCCGTGAGTTCGAGCCCCGCGTCAGGCTCTGGGCTGATGGCTCGGAGCCTGGAGCCTGTTTCCGATTCTGTGTCTCCCTCTCTCTCTGCCCCTCCCCCGTTCATGCTCTGTCTCTCTCTGTCCCAAAAATAAATAAAAAACGTTGAAAAAAAAAATTAAAAAAAAATTAGTAATGGATGTCAATTTTTTTAGCATCATGAGACTTAGTGTTGTGCTATTAAGTTAATAAAGTTCCCAACGTCAGACTATCCTTACTTCTTAAAGTAACTTTTTAGTTTAAAATAATTTTATCAAAATGTGGTGAATGATTCTTTGGATGAATTGATGTGGTTTTTTTTTCTTTGCCAGTATTTTATTTTGGATTTTTTTTGTCTTGATATCAGATGAGTGCTCCTAGCTGTTAGAATAAAACACCTACAACAGTGGCAGTGGTGTGTGTGTGTGTGTGTGTGTGTGTGTGTGTGTGTGTGTGTTTGCACGCGCGCATGAGTGCGAGCCTGTGAGTGTGGGGGGCGGGGGGGAGGTGTTTTATTTCATTTACCAGGAAAAACCTAAGAGGTGACTTCAGGCCTGGGTCAGCAAGTCAATCCTGTCATTGTCCTCTTTTTATCTCTTTCTCCTCCACCATTTTTAACAACAGCCAAAGGCTTTGTTTTTCACACTTGACAGCTCATGTTTGCCAAATGGTTGCTGCTACCCTAGACAACACCAACAAGCCTTCCTCTTCTAACTGATCCTTGCATTAGGACACCAAGTCAGCTTTTCCCGGACATTCTCTAGCAGAGTTCCCCGTAAGTTCCATTGGACAGACCTGAGTCAATCAGCAACATCCTGTACGGAAGACTGGGAAAGTGAACAACTGGCAAAGAGAAACATAATTATCATTCTTAGAGTTAGACCAATCATGATTAATCATCTTGGGCTTGGAAGATTACGGCACACAGAAAATAAGAATTCTATTAGCAATGTAAGAGACCGAATAGAGATAGTTCAAGGATAAAATTAATAATACAGTTCCTACCATAACCATTCTATTTTCATTTGTGAGTCAGATGCATAGACTTTTTGCACTAAATTTATTATATTCAGTAATCAAAATAAATGCTGGTTTCCGAAATGGGATGCTCAGTATTCTAAATTTTCCATGCTCTACAATGGAATGTACAGTATGTCTTCAGAACTCATCTGACTTCAGAAACTTTTATGGAGGGAATAATCTCGATTTTATTTACAATGTTGCTAGGATTACTGGTCTAATATTTGATTTCTGCTAGAGTAAATTTTGAGAGTTGGTGTGTTTTCAGAAATATTTCATTTATATTTTCAAGTATAAGAGTGTAGAATCTAATTTATAGTATGTATCCTTCCTGTAATTTTCAACTTAAGTTTTATTTCTTTTATTCTTATTAATTATATTTTTAATAGAACAAATTCTTGAATGTACTTTTAAAGAACAAGATTTTCAATGTTTTTTTAAATAACTTAATGAAGTCTGCCTTTAGTTTTATTATTTTCATCGAAAATAGGCCTATATTTATTTTTTTCTAAATTTGTGATTTAAATCCTTAATTAATTTGTATTATTAGTTCATGTTTAATCATGAGAGGACTTAAAGCTAAGAGTTTTCTCTTACATTCTGTTAGCTTAAGCTAAATTACTTCTGGCTCCCATTTTCTTAGGTAAAGTATGGCCCTTTAGTATTAGAGAATTGTTTTTTCTCTAGTCCATTTGTTACCTTTAACATTCATTCAGTGAATATTTATGTTATCAATGAATGTACCCTGTGCATTTGTTAATTTGTAAATCAGTGTTTCTTGATTCTTGAATAAAATACAGTATTTGAAAGATACAAAGTTCAATTTTATGTATATTAACTAAACTTGATTAATTTATTCTAGTGTGTTCACTTTATTTAATTGCTGAATGGAATATTCAATTCTAAAACATTTATTTTTGTCAATTTTGCTTGCATATCTCTCAATGATTATCTCATTTATTTTCCTGTTATAGCTTTATCAAGATTGCAATTTTTCTTTTTTTTTATAAAATTTTTTTATGTTTATTTATTTATGAGAGAGACAGAGTGTGAGCCGGGGGGAGGGGCAGAGAGAGAGGAAGACACAGAACCTGAAACAGGCTCCAGGCTCTGAGCTGTCAGCACAGAGACCGACATGGGGCTCCAACTCACAAACTGAGATCACAACCTGAGCTGAAGCTGGACGCTTAACCAACTGAGCCACCCAGGTGCCCCTGTAATTTTTCTTTAAATCAAAGAAAAATAAATTTTTCCTGTAAAATAAATTTGTCTGAAATTAATTTAGCTATCTCTGTTCTCTTTCTCTTTATATTTGTCTGAATATTACCCTATTGATTCTTTTTAAAATTCTGTCTTTGGATAAATACAAAATAATCATACTTTAGTTTTTAACCAAATGCAAAAAATATTATACATTAACTAAGGAGTTTAACATATTTATTGGAGAGCTATTGTATTTGGTCTTCCATTATATAGTTTTATGCTGTTTTAAAATGCTTACTTTGATTTATAACTTTTAATAATTTTTATATTCTACAGTAACTTATATTTTCCAGTAGGTAGGTACGGAATAGTTTAACTCCAGTAGTGGTTATCTTTAAATATTTAAACTATAGATCCAAATTAGCAATAACCAAAAGATACCATAGCTGTTGACATCCAACCACACAAAACAAGAAATTAAGAACACTTTGACTTCTCTTTATTTCCTGCTTTATACTTGCAGGTCTTAGTTAATACAATTCTGTGAGTTTAATCTCTTTTCAATTAAATTTTTATGTTTACATGTACATAGTACTTTAAGAAGTACTTTAAGAAGTACTTTTTTAAGTTTTCTGTTGAATTTTATTTTCAAATTTCAAACAACTACTATTTAGATTTAAGTCTTTAACCAATTAAAGTTTGCCTCAAACTTATTTGTTTTTTTAACAAAGATTTCCTCATTTTTAATGTCATAATTTTAGTGCATCTCAATTGGCAGAAGCACTCCCTAAAGAGATTAAATTTTTCAAAAGTTATTTTTATTTATTTTTTCAATTCAAATGTTTTACTAGTGAATAGCTAGATGTACATATCTTCTCACCAATTTCGTGAATTGAAATGAGTCCTATCCAAGTTAACCTGTTTATTTTTTCACTTTACCAATTATCACAATTAGCACAAATTGCCAAATCCTGGCAATAGATTGATTGTGAATCTTGGCTTTCAATGTTATGAGTTGGCCTTTTTTCCCCTCTGTGTCCTAATGGGGATTTTAACGGGAATTCAGAGACTATCATTTTACATCAAAACTTGAATATTTGCTTACTTGACAATTGGTCCTATTGTTGAGCATCTACTTCTTTCTTTTGAAAATATGTCTCAGGAAAAAGAAGAAGTAAAATGGAAAGAAAATAAGAATTACCAAGCAAAAGAAATAAAAGCTTAGAATCTGGCCAGAAGTTCAACTATTTAAAACTAAGAGCAGCATGAGCAGAGGCTATAAAAGTAGTGAGCACACGTGGGAAGGACATTGGTAAAATTACCAGTTTGTTGGCTTGGAAAATGTTTAATTTACAGAGTCCATTTTCAAATCTCACCCATTCTATCCAAATTCCAACCCCCATTCCTTCAAAGCTCTCTGTAGTGAGTGTAATCATAAGAACATGAACAACTTTCCCTAACTTCATTTCAAAAGTTAACTCAAACTCACATGGTCACTAATGGAAACTCAATGTCCTTGTATTGTGGTCTGATAGAGCCTAAGCTTGCTGGTTGCCAAAGTCTATTTAATATATTTTCCTAAGCAGTGTGGATAATGAGATAAGATATTCAGGGGAATTAAAATGTTAATTATGTGTACAGCTTGGTAAATATGCTCAGTGATTTGAACTGATTCATTATATGAGCTTAAATTATTATTGCAACAGTGAATGTCAACCATTCATGATCCATACCTTCATCACAAAATATTGACGACCAAATTCAACCATGTACTTTCCAAAAATTAACAACTACTCTAAAAAAATCATTCTTGAGTTGCTGTTAAATAATTCCAGAAGAGTTCTGACACTGTAAGCATCCCCCAAAATACTTGTGCCCAGTTTCCCTGTTATCTAAAGAACTCAAGAGAAATTTCAAATAGTATAACATTTGAGCTTAGTGAATCATATAGCTATTAAGTGGCAAAGATAAAACTTTCAAATGAATGTACCTGATGCGCAAGCCTATGTTCCTTCTGTTATGATTTTGACTACTTACATAAATAACAATAGCTACCAAGTGTTGAGTATTCTCTATACTTTATCTGCATAATCATATTCACTTTTCATGACCCTTCTAGGTAAGTTTATTTATCTCATTTTGCAGACAGGAAACTGAGGCTCAGAAAATTTTATATGTATTACATTGTATTAGCAACTCACGAAAGAAAGAAAATGTGTATCACTCCAAATCACTACACTGGTGACTTGTCCAGACAGTGAGCATGAAATCGGCCTTGAAATACATCTAAAGAACAGCACTATTGTTCTCAGACAATTGGTATAAAAAATCAAGTCAGAATTCTTATTTCAGAAGGCAGAAAAACAGAGACCTTGCCTGGTCACAGCGACCAACCCAGGATGGACAGGGAGATGAGTATGTGGATCATTCTGGTGTGGCTCTCTCATTTGGCAGTCAGGTTAGGACCCAGTAGCATATCAGCACTTCCCACTTATAAGTACTGTAAATCACTTCTCTCTGTATGGCCCCGTTCTCAGCTGCCCTCAGCATTTTGGGAAGTGTAAGGTCCCAATGAGCCAGTTACTGTTTTGCTCAGGGCTAAGTGTATGCTCTTTATGGCCCTATGTGCTTGTCCATTGCTTGTGATGTGTGCCAACTTTACTCACTGGAAACACGAATGACTCCCATGATTCAATTAAAGAGAAGCCCCTAAAATAGAAGATAGGATTAAATCCATACCATTATGAGGAAATGGTATAGTGAGAAGCTGCTACACCTTTACCAGGTATTAGGGAAAATAACAATGCTAACCTAAGGGGGAGCCTATGTTCAGTTTCTCTAAAACATGTATATTCTAAGTTACAGTTTTGTAGTTTAATTTGAAATGCATATCTGGAATGCCAATTCTATAATCTGTACACACATCAGTTTTTGAGTCCTGTATTTTCTGTTTCTGGTAAATCATATATGTGGTCAGCATTACCCACACATCTGTTCACTTTTTGATTACCAAATTTGATTTCGGCTGACTTGGTTGGATTAATTAGAATTCCCTTCCATTTTCACTGATTGCACAGGGATAACATTGTTCTGTCAAAGATTCTGTTCCATACATTTCTTAAGTTCATGTTATATTTAATTTCATCCCTCAATAGGTCACAATCTCCACCAACACTGAAATCTCATGTAAACAAGACCACATAATTCACAACGTTGCCATCAACTCTGTTCAGCTATACAGCTGTTGTACATACTTTATGAGCACCACCTCTATCTTAAACCCTTTGATGATGACAGCACTTTAAAGGGATAAGCAATTAATTAAACATCAAACATCTGGTCTTATCTACTGACACTTAAATTTCCTGATTTTGTGACATTGAGTCAGTGTCTTGGCCTGTCAATTCTTTGCTAGCAATGAAAAAAAAAATTATAAACCAGTTCTTGCCTACCCCATTCACTGTGATCAAGAGACCACATAAAGCATATGTGAAGATACACCCAGAACACTACTTACAGTATTTAGGTTGAAAACCAGCCTAAATATTCAATAAAAGGTGAATGGTTTACTAAATGCTAATACATTCATATGATGGATTATGTATATTAAGAGACTTTAATTAAATTGAATAAATGTTACACAACATTATGTTTAAAGGACAGAATATTATCTAATTAAGTAAAAAAAAAAATTTTAATCCTAAAACACAGTAGCTATCAACATAGTTAGATAATATTTAAATTAAAAAATAATACATTTCTGTATAAGACTAGAAACATAAATAAATAAATAAATAAATAAATAAATAAATAAATATCACATGCAACACAAAAAATAACTTTATTTTTTTTTTTTACTTTTCTAAAAGGAATATATTTCTATAATTGTAAAAATATTTAAAACATGTACAAAATACTTTGTACACCAAAAGTGTGTGTGTGTATATATATATATATATATATGCAACAAAATTTTATAGTTAATATAATTACTTGAATAAAGATAAAGGTAAATAAGGAAAGTCTATTTTCTGTAGTTTGTTTCATTTCCAAATGTAAGTTCTAGTTTCCTAACATTTAGACTAAATCAAAGTGCTATTATTCTAACACTATAATTTGAGATATCAGTTCTAATACATATCAAGCATAAGGTAAGTATAATATGGGTCTAATTCATTTAATTAACTCAGATGTTAGCATACAATTCTGCTGATAAAATCAGAGTTCAAAATAAAAACTATCTAAACATAAATGTCTTTATTTAAGTGTGGTGGTCAAGATTACTTAGTTAACACTATTTGTTAGAGTTTTACTATCTTAAAGAAAATATTATATGCTCCAAAGAAATTTTCATTAGTGAATAATTAGTATTAAAATTTTTAAGACTCAAACTTATTAAAAATTAGCAAGAAATCAAGATTATGTAATTACTCCATAGTTTAGAATACTGAGTTACAAAATTTTATTTCTGTAGAAGATATGTATCAAATATTCTGGTTCAACAGATGAATAATTTAAAAACTAATTAAAATTAAGAGAATATTCCAACTTAATTTATTTTCAATATTTATTCAATGAGCTCTTACTTGAAATGGAAGTCAAAACAGTCAAAATTATGAGAGGTAATTCTTGACCTCATTTAAAAAATTTGACCCTGGTATTCATATAATTACAGTCTAATTTTTCTAGAATAAATATTTAAAATGTCATAGCTTGATTTTGAAACTATCAATTTATATTCTCTCAAGGCACAAAAAATTATTTGTATGAGCATGTGCACATATTTGATTTATTTGTTATAAATAAAAAGAAACACATTTCCAGTGCCCTCTTCCATTAGTCAAGTGGAAACAATAAAGCAGTATGAACAACTCTGAGATACATATGTTTTTTTATTTCTCTTCACCATTAAGGAACGTGAGCCTTGTCCAATGTCGTAAACCCAGTAAACAGCAGTCTGTCTGCCGTCAAACCCAAATCATTTCCTAATATAGCACACAACTGTTGAAAGTACTACAAAAATTATGAAATAATCACCTTCAAGATATCCCATAAAAAATGCCCCATGGGAAAATAAAGGAGTAAATTAATAATGGAAAACTACCATATCAACAACTCTAAGATAACACTTTCTTCACATTTTAACATCCATACAGTTGAGATTCATCTTAAAATTGATAAAGCATTTAGCAATCAAGGACATCTTATAAACAGTAATACTTAAGCTATCTGTAGTGAAGGACTAGTGTTTGATTGTTTCTTTGTTTACCCTTAATTCTTTTTTTAGCTCTACTTTGTGCAGTGAAGAGTCCACTAATCATGCATGTGGGTGTATGAGAAAGGCAAATTGCTATTAGCACTTGTACATGTTTCTCTAAAATTCTTTTAATGCATGCTGTAACAGTTTGTGAACCACATTTTCAGTGCACTGTATTAGAGTCAATTAAATAGTATAATAGCCGAAGTTCATTACATATCATTTTGAATCTCTTTTAATCAATATTTTATTACATATAACTTTGAATATGAATAATCAATATATTTTCTTAAATTGGAATGAGCTGTAAAACTATTTCATTTTCTTTGCCAGAAATAAATTAAATAGCTGAAGGCAGGGATCAAGAAGAAAGAGAAATGTTGGATAATTCACCTATTTGAAACATGATTCATAAAAAATCAAGAATTAGCTATGTCAATCAAATTAAATATTTCTTGCTTCCAAGTAGTCATTTAGTATCTCCTATCAGCTATTCTGGGTCACTTTTGTCCTTGAATTATTTTGCCACTTGTGGAACGCCTGCTTTTCTCCTATAGTAAATCTTACATGTGAAAATGATTTCATCACTTATTAAAAATAAACTGTAACTTATGTTTACTTTTTTATGGTAAAACTAAGTAACTTATGACATGAAAACCAAAACAAGCCCTATCTCACTCTGTGCTAAACAACCCCATAAAAAATTAAGGATCCTGCAAGCAAGAAGTAAAAATTGATAAATCAGTCAGGAACTGTATGTGGGAAATGAGAAGGGAAGTGGATGAATGCCATAAGCATAGGTAAGCAACAAGCCCAGCTTATTAAGATCTTTCTGCTTAAATGATGATTTCTTTATCATGCATTTTTACTGTGACAACCTCTTACAAATAATTTGTTTTTAAAATTCCTTTGTAGGAGACTCTCAAAATACTATACTTTCTCTCTATTGAAATGTTGCAAGATTCAGAAACTTATGTAAATGGGAGATTTAAATGCTTTCTCATAGGAACACCTGTTCACTGCTGTATCCACCTGGGTACTCACTAGATACTCAATCTATATTTGTTGATTTCTAAATGAATGACAAAGAGAGGTTCCTTCAGGGAAGGAAACAGTACACTATCTCTGATTGTTCCATTTCTATAGATGTGGCCTGCACAAACCATAAGGAAATACAAGCCCGGTTAACAGGAAAAAGCAAGTGAAAATCCAATCTGGGCAACCT
This sequence comes from Panthera uncia, assembly GCF_023721935.1. Lineage (NCBI taxonomy): Eukaryota > Metazoa > Chordata > Mammalia > Carnivora > Felidae > Panthera > Panthera uncia. The sequence continues at coordinate 95,244,168 of NC_064810.1, forward strand.
GGTCAAAACAAAGGTAGGTTTTCCTATATCATGTGTCTCACCACATCAGGCACCAAGGCTGAATAATAAACTCTTCTACCTGTTAGAAAATACACACATTGGTTGAATGGACGGGGTAGTGGGAATGCCAGCTGTATCTACAACATAGTATAACTCACAGCTAGGAAAGTGCTCTGGAGGCTCATTATTTAATTAAGAGTAGGAATTACAAGAGCACTAAATGCAATGAAGCAGCACAATTTGCAAGGGCTCCGAATTTATGGTTTTCATTAATTAACATAAAGTAGTGTAGGCAAGCGAAATCAAGTGATCTGCTCAGCTATTAGAATTTTGAGAGTTAATTAATATAACAGTACAGATCATTGAGCTTAGAAATTATGAATAACATATAGAATTTTAAAGAGTATCATGACGTTTTATAATTATAAGATACTCCTCTGCTCCTTCAAAGTGTATTCTTTTGAAGCTTTGGTTCCTTGACTCAATTGAAGATCAGATATTGCTAAATCCAAATGAAGGGAAAACAATTAGAAAATCTGTGAATTCAATTCTGCAAACTTTAAATAAGTGATTTGCTTATTTACTTAATCAGCTGTGATGATCACAGACCATTAGTGGCCATTAATAAATAGAACTATTTGCATTTCACAGATATATTTGAATTTCAGACTTCTGAAATTTCTCACTAGAGGAAAAAATATGAAACAACTGTTCTTATGACCACAGCTTAAAAAGCAACAGAGCAAATTCTCATTTCTCCTCTGAAATTGTAAACATGCGGGAAATCAGAAGCTGTACAAATTGCTACCACTGCCATTCTGTACATTCTGTGTACCCTGCGCTCCTCACTGGGCTTCTTCAATTAAGAGCTCTAGAGCACTGAGAGCTATTGTTCCTCTTCATTTGAGTGAAGAGCTGTGTAAATAAAAGTAGTCTTGCCATTTCTATCAAATTTAATCGTTAAAAATAGACATGAATTGTAACCTGAGTAGCATTTTCTATGATGTCTTTATAGATTCCTGTTACATCTTAATATGTTTTAAATTACAGGGGAAAAGGGGGGCGCCTGGGTGGCTCAGTTGGTTAAGCATCCAACTTCAGCTCAGGTCATGATCTCACAGTTTGTGGGATCAGGCTCAGTGCTGACAGCCTAGAGCCTGGAGCCTGCTTTGGATTCTGTGTCTCCCTCTGCCCCTCCCCCACTTATGCTTGCTCTCTCTCTCTCTCTCTCAAAAATAAATAAATGTTAAAAAAATTTTTTAATAAATTACAAGGAAAAAAGTCTTACGCTTAAAGGCAGAACAGCAATGGTCTAAAAAATTTTTCTCTGTATAAGCACAGATTTACATATTTTTTTCAAAATTACAGTAGTTATCATCCACTGAGTACCTAACATGTTCCAGATGCTTTATTATTGCTTTATATAGATTATCCCATTATTGCTGATAAGAATCTTGAAACATAGGTCCTCCGTTTATTAAAAAAAAAAAAAAAAAGTAAACTGTTACGGGCTGAATTATGTCCCCCTGCTCAAGTTCTTATGTTGAAGTCTTAACCCCCAAGACCTTTGAATGTGACTGTATTTGAAGATAGGACCTTTGAAGGGGTAATTAAGGTAAAATGAGGCTACATGGGTGGATCCTAATCCAATGCAACCAGTGTGCTTACAAAAGGAGGAAATTAGCACACAGAGAAGATGCAGACCTAAGGGTGAGTACATGATGTCACAGTGAGAGGCTGGCCATCTACAAGCCAAGGAAAGAAGCCTCAGAAGAAACCAAACCTACTGATGCCTTGATCTTGGACTTTTAGCCTCCAGAACTGTGAGATCATAAACACCACCCGGTCTGTGGTGTTTTGTTATGGCAGCCTTAGCAAACTAATACAGAAACAATGATGTTGATGTAGTAACTCAATTCTTACAGCTCAGTATTTCACTTAACCTGGCTTACCAACATTACTAATGTGGAAAACATCTAGGAAATGGGCGAGAAAGATGCAAATCCATCTTCCTCTCCTCAAAGAAGTTCTTTCCACCACTCCAGTGATTTTCACTCCAGTAGGAAAAAAAAAAAAAAAAGATGTCAAGAGATAACTTGCACAAAAACAGAATATTAAAACAGATCAAAATAATTTGATTTTGAGCGAAGCATGGGGGAAGGTCAGGAACCTATTACACCCCACCTGTAAGGCCACTCCCTTGACATTCCCCATGCTGACCCTCTCCTTGGTGGCAGTTAAGGAGGGATCCAGTAGGGACATCACTGTAGGATACTGCTGCTGCTCTTAATGAGGCTTATCTCATTCCCAGATTTGGGCTTTCAAATATTAAAGATTTTCTGTAACAATCTATAGTTTCTTAAAAATCAGTAACAATATACATAGAAACTTATCAACAGGCCCAAGAACTTTCTAAGAGCGAGAACTTTCCAAAGTTACAGTACACTCCTGTTAGGGGGTGAGTTTCCTATTCAAGCAGAGCTGGGATGAGAGAGCAGCTGGCAAGGCCGTTGTTGAAGACATTAAGGTCTCATCTACACCAGGGATTAAAAACTGAACTTGCAGAATTTTTCGGTGTTACAGAGCCACTTGCAAAGATGAAAAAGGATTCAATATAGAGTATGGCTGCTTGGCATGAAGCAATATTGACTAGGCATTTTACTTAGAGCTGAAGTTGCTTGGAAAGACACTCTCTAAGAGCTGGCAAACAACAGCAGAAAGCCCTCACAATTAGCATTTTTAACAGCATTATTGAGCTATAATTGATAAACCTAATAAGCCACACATATTTAAAGCATGCATTTGATAAATTTTGACATATATAAATGTTCATAGAACCACCATCAAAATCAACAAAATGAATATATTTTTCACCCCCAAAAGTTTCCCAGTGCCCCTGTGTAATTTCTCCAAGTCTTGTTCCACCATTACCACCCCCCAAGCCCCATCAAGCAAAAATCGATCTACTTTCTGTGACTGAATATTTATTTGCATTTCCTATAATTCTATACAATGAAATCATGCAGCATGTACACAGCATCTCTTTTTTGTCCGGCTTCTTTCAGTCAGCATAATTATTTAGCAATCCATCCATATTATGTGTAGCAATAGTTCATCCCTTCGTTTTGCTGAGTAGCATTACAGTGGATGAACACACTGCAGTTTGTTTTTCCACTCATCTGTTAATGAAATTCAGGGCTTTTTATGGTCATGGCTGTGAACATTAACATACAAATCTTTGTATGAACTTATGCTTTCATTTCTCTAGTCAATGACCAGAAAAATGGCGGGGTGACATGACAGGTGTATGTTTAAATTTTTTAAAAACTGCCAAACCGTTTACAAAGTGATACAATTTTGCATTTCCATCAACAGCATATGGGAGTTCCAGTTCCCTGAAACTCCTGCCAACATTGTCAGTCTTCTTATTTGTAGAGATTCTACTAGGTGTGTAGCGATCTTTTCTTGTGGTTCTAATTTGCATTTCTTGAATAACATAACGTTGAACATCTTTTTATGTGCTTATTTGCCATCTGTATGTCTTCTTTCATGATGTATATGTTTAAGTCTTTTGTCACTTTTGAAAGTTAGGTTGGTTTCTTATTGTTGATTTCTGAGGGTCCTTTATATATTTAGGGTATATACCCTTTATCGGATGTATGCTTTGTAAAAATAGCCTCCCATTTTGTGACTTATCTTTTCATTCTCCTAACAGTGTCTTGTCTTGTCTTTTTTCTTTTCTTTTCTTTTCTTTTTTTTTTCTTTTCTGTTTTCTTTTCTTTTCTTTTTGAGAGAGAGAGAGGGTGCAAGTGAGCAAGGGACAGAGAGAGAGAGAAAGATGAAAGAGAGAGAGAGAGAAGCGGGGCTCACCCAAAACAGGACTCATGCTTACCCGATGGGGGGCTCATGCTCACCCAAAGCAGGCATGAGCTCACCTGAAGCAGGGCACAAGCTCACGTGAAGCGTGGCTACAGCTCATAAACCGTGAGATCATGAACTGAGCCAAAAGGCAGGTGGATAACTGAAAGCAGATGCTTAACCAACTGAGCAAACCAGGCGCCCCTAACAATGTCTTTTCAACACCAACAGTGTTTAATTTTGCTGAAGTCTAATTTATCAATTTTTTTCTGAGTATTGTACTTTTGGTGTCATATCTTAAAAAAAAAAAAAAAAACCTTTATCTAACCCAAGATTATAAAGATTTTCACCTGTGCTTCCCCTAAGAAATTTTACAGTTTTTGTTTTACAAATAGGTCTATACTCCATTTTGAGGGTTTTTTTTTTTTCTTTTCTGTCCTTTTGTGTTGCCTAAATATCCAAGTTCCAGCACTGTTTGTTGTGAAGAAGAAAAAAATAAAACAAACGAAACTGTCCCTTATCCAGTGAATTGGCTTTTCAGCTTTGTAGAAAATCAGCTGTCTACCTATGTGTAGGCCTATTTTTGAGCTGTCTTTTGATACATTAGTCTATCTTTGTGCCAATGCCATACTGTCTTGCTTATAGTAAATCTTAATACTGGGTAATGTCCGTTCTCCAACTTGTCTTCCACTGCAAAGCTGTTTTTGGCTACTCTAGGTCCTTTACATTCCTTGTGACTTTAGAATAATTCTCGCTCTCTCTGTCTCTCTGTCTCTCTCTCTCTGCTAGGATTTTTATTGGGATTGCATTATATCTATAGATTAGCTTAGGGAGAATTGACTTCTTAGCACTATTGCATCTTCTGACCCATGAACATGACATATTTCTGCCTTTTTTCTTAGTTCTTCTTTAATTTCTGTTAATAATGTTTTGCAATTTCAGTGTATAATTCCTTCACATATTTTGTCAGATAATCTAAACAATTTCATGTTTTTTTCATCCCATTGTACACGTTTTACTTTGTTAGTTTAATTGTATGGTTTGTTGCAAATATACAGAAATGTATTTAATTTTTCATTATCTTATGCCCTGAAAGCTTGCTAAACTCCCTTTATTTTTTTCAATTCTCTGAGCTTCAGTTCCTCATCTATACATGGGACAAATACCCCTGACAACTTAGTTACTAAAAAATTTGCTGTAAAGCTAACCTGTTTCCAGTGCACTGCCAGTGGCATAATCCACTATTCAATGGGTAAACAGACTGGCTGGGATGACTGTTGCTTTTTTTGGTCATTTTATCTTTTTTTACATATTGCTGGATTCAATTTTCTAAAACTTTCATTTAGAATTTAAAAAGTTTATATCAATACTCCTTCATGTTTCTTTGCTTTTTTTCTTGCAGCGTGTTTGTCTGATTTTGTTATCAGGACAATGCTGGTCACAAAGAATGAGTTGGGCAATAATCTTTCAAATTTTTATGGAAAAGTTTGTGCAGAGTTAGCATTATTTTCCTTCTTAAATGTTTGGCAGAATTCACCAGTGAAGCTTTGTGGGCCTAGAGTTTTCTTTGTCAGAGGTTTTGAACTATAAATGCAATTTCTTGACATATAAAGGGCTCTTCAGCTTATTGATTTCTTCTTGAATGAGCTTTGGTAATTTATGTCTTTCAATGAATATGTCCATTGCATCTAAGTTATTGAATATATTGGCATAACGTTATTCACAATATTCCCTTACTATCCTTGTAACGTGTATAGAATCTATAGTGATGTCACCTCTTTCATTTCTGATACTTGGTAACTATGTCTTTACTCTTTTTCCCTATCAGTCTGGCTAGGAGTTTATCAATAGTATTGATTTTCTCATGAATCGGATTTTGCTTCATTGATTTTCTGTATTGTTTTTCTGTTCTCTCTTTCATTGGTTCTCTCTCTGATCTTTAGTATTTTTTTTCCCAGGCTCACTTTGGATTTAATTTGTACTGCTTTTTTAGTTTCTAAACTTGGAAGCTAAAGTCACTAATTGGAGACCTTTCTTATTTCCAATACAGGCACTTAGTGCTAAAATTTTCTCCCTAAGAACTGCTTTAGCAGCATCCGGCAAATTCTGAAGAAGCTGTATCTCCATTTGCATTCAATTCAAACTACTTTTGATTTCCTCCTTTGATTTCTCCTTTGAGTTCTGGATTACTTAAAGGTATATTATAATTAGTTTTCGAATGTTTGGAAGATTTCCCAAGTATCTTTCTGTTACTGATTTTACATTAAATTCCATTGTGGTCAGGTAACATGTTTATAGGATCTGGATCCTCTTAAATGTATTAAGACTTGCTTTATGGCCCAAATATGGACTATCTTGTTCATTATTCTGGCTCACTTGAAAAGTTGTTATTTGGTGACAGTTTGACTCTTTCAGGTCTTGCTTTTATGATTTATTACATAGTTCAGAGCAATGCTTAGTCTAGGGTTAATTATTCCCCATTACTGAGTAATTTAGTCAATGATCTGTTAATTATGACTTTTTCAGTTTGGCTGGTAGAAACAGACATTTTACCCTATGGGCATCAGACACTGTACCTTCTAATCCTTTCAGGTGATTCTTTTCCCCATGACCTTGATGATCAGTACTCTGACTTGAGGGAGTGTCCTCTGAAGAAGTCCAGCATTTTCTTACTGTGTAGTAGACTGCTGAGTCTCCTTGGATGCCCAGCTCTGTCTTCTCAATGTAAGGAGTCTGACAGGGTTCCCCCTCCCAGTGCAACAGCCTAGAAACTCTCAGGGCTATAGACTGGGTAGTCATAGGCAACACTTCATTTGTGTTCTGTCAGATTAAAGACTTCCAGGGCCTAATGCCCTGTGTCTTGAAAACCATTGTTTCATACATTTTATCTATTTTTGGGGTGTTGTTTCTGGTAGGATACTAAATCCAGTGTTTGCTACTCTAAAAGTGGCAACCTCCCCAATTAACATTTTAAAAAATTTAAAATTCACTCATCCCTTAAAAGAGTATTTATAATTTAGTATTATTTATTGTATGGACAACGATGGTGTGCTTTTAATTTTAAATAGAGAAAATCTAGTAAGAAGGTGTTACTATAAGCTTGAGGTATTGCAGTGTTAGAGAAAACAGTACACTGAGATAGAATCAGTACTAGATCTTACTATTAAGAAGTAATTCCTGAAGCATTTAACAACTTAAACCCAGTCCTGTTAGCCGACAAGGTCAGAGATAATCTTTAATCTGTCTCCTATACAATTCAAAAACATTACACTTCTGGGAAGATTGGAATTGGGAGAGAGGGGTAGAAAATGTTGGACATGGAACAAACATAAAAGTATACGGAAGAAGGGAAGAGAAGGTGAGAAATGGGAAAATTGTCTAGAGAAGAAAATGGCAGTATACTCAGGATACACTATTTTACCTACTGCATTTGAGCATTATTAAAATTCATCTCCTTGCTGCTTTTGTCATAGTTACAGGTTGTCAAAACCAATGTTAGGACATCGGTGATAGTTGGAAGTTTGCAAATACCACCTTCCAGGACTGTCTAATCTCCCTGACATGTCCAATCCACACCTCATTACTGAACCTCTTCTTCTTCAGTACAATGTCAAGTCATGTGTTTGGTCACAGAGGAAAAATAAGAAGATTTCTTCAAAAAAGAAGGGTATATAAAGCGAAAGGAGGGTGTAATGGATTGATTATGTAACTTTCCATACATTCATCCTATCCTCCTTGGTTATCCTGTATAAGTACAATACAATATTTGGCGAAATTCTCACCAACCTTGTTTCTTTTATATGATATATTCTTGGATTATCAAGATTTGACATATTTTTTAAAAGGTACATAAATGTTTGTACCTTTCCTGAAAAAAAAAAAAAAAACATTGTTTAGGATACCATTCATTACATTTTCCAATATCCCATCCATTTAGAAAAACAAAATTATCTTGGAATTTGGAAAAACAAAAAGTCAATCTTTCTTACAAATGCAAACATTGCTTCTTCATTAAGTAATAAACGTAACCCACCATGTTGAATGCTGTCCCTTTGTTGCTGGAAGCTCCGAACCAGTATAATAGTTAATGGAGGAAAATGCATGGCATGCATGCCACCTCACCTGCTCCTCTTCCAGCCATCATTAATCAAGCATGACAGTCTTTCCCAGCTGAGCCCGCTTGGACTAAGAGTCTTTCTCAATATTATATCCTAGGTATCCACGACCAATGGAGCAGAATTTACCCATGATATGAAATGGCTTCAACTAGCCTAGACGATAATATATTCACTACCCCGCCTGCATATAATCTCTTACTTTTGTCGTATGTCTATTTGATAGATTTATTGACATATGTCTTTTATCATAACTATAATCAAATTATTTTCTGAAATTAAAGGAACTCATAGCTCTGGTGACTGCCAAAGATTTTGAGTACACTTGTGAATATACAAGAAGAGGTCCCTGAGGATAATTAGTACTTACACACACACACACACACACACACACACACACACACAACTGGCAGCAAATACAAATAAAATGAGATTCACAAATTTTATACTTCTTTACACTAAAAATTACTAAAACAAGTTTGCATTTTATTTTTTAATAAAAGTTTACATTTTAAAAACATATGTATCTGTAATTGCAATTGCGCGCTGGTTTTTTGAGCAAACAGTGACTAAATCAAGTTTGCCAAGGCTGAGAGAGTCATGTTGATTTTCCCAATAAAGTTGATTGTTAAAACTGTACGACCCAACTTAGGTCTACACAAATTGTGATCTGAGGACTGGTACCAGCTCACAGACTATTCTTCCCGGTCTACACCATATGAACATAATTAAAAGAATGTGCTTGGCAATTTTACATGATGGCCACATTTTTATTGCATTTTATAAAATTATCCATCTAGAATGTTTGAGAAAAGACAAAAAAAAATGTTCCTTTACCACAGAAAGTTTGAGAAATACTGACATTCTTTTTGATGTTCATAGCAAAATCATAACAAAGGTCATATTTATAAACACATTTACGGAATCTCCTAACTTTGGGAAAACTATCAAACCTTTCTGTGCCTAAGATGTCTCATTTATAATACAGGAATCATGATAGCACCTATTTCATAGGATTATTATGGGGATAAGATAAAATAATCCCTAAGGGGCAGAGCCTACTATTGGTCATCTGAACACATAGCCAGCAAAAAAATAAAAATAAAAATAAAAATAATAATAACAATAATACACTTCCTTGCCATTTGCCATCAGTGCAGCTAGATGTGGCCAAGAAATAAGTACTCAACGGTGCTATATGAGCAAAGGTAGCATGTGTAACTTCCAGGTTGGACCCCTACAAGAAAGAAAAGAATGACTGGGAAAAATGCACAGAGAGAATGAGATCTGTCGGAATGTGAGAAGGAGGCAAACATAGTAGGGAAAGAGAACAACATGAAGGAGCACGGAAGGAGCTGGGCCTCAAGAATTTTGTTGAGCAGAGAAGTTTTATCAGTTCAGGCTTTTAAGTTAAAGAATAATAAACTTTTAGCTTATCTACACTTCCATTATTATGACCCTTTGACACAGGTACAGCCAAATCAATAGCCCAATCAAGATTACATGCAAAGCACTTGGAATAGCACTTGGTATATGGTAACATGAATAATTGACAGCTGTTATTATTATTAATCTTTGACATTTTTAAAATGTCACTTTAGAAGCACTATCTATGATCACCTGCAAAATTTTTTTCTTTCCTTCAAATAACAACTGGTACAGTTCTGCCAGACCCTTGTTTGTTGATAATTTTAACAGTGATTCAAATAGTGCTCTAGCACTGCTTTGGTGGACTTTATGAAAGCACATATTTTTTGAACAATTACTATTCTCATTTAGAAATGATGAAATAATTTGAATTTTACTGCTTAACACAACCACATATAACAATATGGGATATACTGATCAGAAAAAAGTTGACAGAATGGGATGGGATGAGAACATACATCTGCAGGAAGGGATGTCTGAGAAGGGATATATTTGATAAGTGGTTGGTTCATTAATGGACGGTTCATAATATGACCCCTGTTCTTTTCCATTAACTAGTACAGTTCTTTAAAAAGAACATTCTTCTCATCAACTTTTTGTTTATCCGAAGGTATAGATGGCTTAAGAAAAACAGGACAAATTCTTCATTCTATTTTTCACTTGCCAGTTTTCAAAATTCTATTTAATGATCAGATATTCAAACAAGATGAAAGTACAGAGGCTTGTATCTTGGACTTCTAACACCACCTAGAATCCTTGTAACATAGAACTTTTCATGACAAGATTTTCCTTCTATTCTGGTGGCAATTAAATGCCAGAGCACAAATGATTAATTCAAAACTGATAGTGACACATATCAACTTGAGCAGGTCCTTCTTGCCAGAGAGCTAAAGAAAAGAAAACAGACAGGCTCTCAGCTCAGATTTTTCTAAAAACATTCTCCCCCCACAGTGACTCCTTTGTTATCCCTAGGTCATTTTTCTCTAAAGAGAAAATGAAAGAGTCTAATCCACTCTTATAGTTCCTATGACATCTGCCTCCACAGTAGGAGTTCCTCTCCATGAGAAACTACCTCAGTCTATTTTCAAAATGCCTTTATGAAAGCTGGTATATGAGCTTGGTGGCAAAACTCAACAGTCATCATGCTCTTTTCAAAATATAAGGTAGATCGTGTCATTTCTCTGCTCCCATCTCTTCAGTAACTTCCCATCTCACTCAAAATGGGAGCTAAAATTCTTATAATGACCTACAACGTCTCCATAGCATACCCACCACCATCTCACTGGTCTTATACCCTTGTATCTACACCTTATTCCCTTTGCTCTATATATACAATCTAGTGCTATTGCTGACATCAAACACACCCCTGCCTCTGAGTCTTGCATTGGCTGTTCCTTCTTTCCAGATTGCTCTCCCACAACATAGCCACATGGCTTGTTCTCTTACCTTCTTTGGGTATTTTTGGTTTTATTATTATTTTTTTTTTTTATCAAATTCCATCTTCTCAGTGATAACTTTTCTGATCACAATCATCAAAACTGCAAACTTGCACCGACTTTCACCCATCATCTTCCTATTCCTCTGGCCTATTTTATTTTCCTCCCTAACACTTACTACAAACTGACACTAAAATCTTGCCAATTTGTTGTTAATTATTGAAATAACAGTTTTAGACAGTATTTCCCAAATAGAGATTTACTTCGTCTTTCTCAGCACCGAAATTATGACAGAAAAACAAATGCAAAAATCCTCAAAAAAACAACAGGCAAAATCCTACCTAAATGAAGGATACTTTAGGAAGATTAATTATTGTTAAGAACAAATTAGAGCCACTCCTCATGTCTCTGACACTCCCACTTTTGGTAACCTTAAATATTCAAACAAGGTCCACAAAGAACTCCTCAGCTCTGAGCTTAGAGAAAACTGCTTACCAAGAAACAGGCATTTTTCCCTTTAAGACAGTGTTCTTCGAAGTGATTTCTGTAGACTCTTGAGATATTTATAGATGATATCATAGAAAGTGTTCTGATGTCAAGTACTAGTTTAAACAAGATTCTTTACTTTTGAACTTCTTGGAGTCTTTAGTACACATAGCAAGAGAGTATAAATTTGCCAAAGGAGGGACAAAGTAGGTAGCATTTCCCAAACTACTTTTGACCATAAACAGCACAACCATCACCACCATCATCACCATTTTTTTTTCTAGAACATCCATGGCCAGATACACTTTGAGAAATCGGGGATCCTTACACCTGAGTCCATGGACTTAGAACTATGTATAAAAATCAAAAACTAATTTAGCAAAACTTAGGTTGGTTGTTTTTTTTTCTCCAGGAAACTATTGATCCTTCTTAGAATATAATGCGTATTTAGACACAGAGAGTAAGAAAAAAGGAAATACATATATAGAGAGAGAAATAGAATAGCAGATGACCATAAGACAAAATGGCCAGCAAAAAACATCGAAGTTTCATTATTTACTTTCTTTGAGGGACAAGGTAAGTCAAGAACACTTCAATGACCCCTTGAAACATCATGACATTAGGCTAAGCCCAAATTGTTTATAGCACAAATAAAGGTTGCATTATGTTCAGAATATGCCATGTAAAAAGATGTATTGTTTTCATATGGCTTGTATGACAAATGTGCTGCAACCTGGGGGCCTAAAACAACAGAAATTTATTCTCCTACAGTTCTGAAGGCTAGAAGTCCAAAATCAAGATATCAGCCAGGTTGGCTCCTTCTGGAAGCTCTACGGGAGAATCTACTCCATACCTCCAAACCTAGCTTCTAATAATGGCTCGCGATTCTTGGCATCCCTTGGCTTATAGATGCATCACTCCAATTTCTATCTCTGCTTTCACATGGTATCATTCCTTCTGTGTATCTGTGCCCAAATTTCCTTTTTCTATGACACCTGTTATAGTGGACTACCATAATCCAGTATGACCTCATCTGAACTTAATTATGTCTGCAAAGATCTTATGTCCGAATAAAGCCATAGTCACAGGTTCTGGGTAGACATGAATTTTGGAGAAACACTACATGTATCCCAGTACAGCAGGTAACATATACAGCATGCATTTTAGAACTATTTCCACTGAAATGATTATGTTTTGCAAAGTAAAATATTTTTTGGTTAAAGAAGGAATGATTTAAAAGCAAGTAAATGCACTGGGGAAGCTTATTTTTAAGCATTTTAATAAAGGAAAAGCGTCCATAATAATGTGGAAAATTATCCATGAAATTGTTTTGAATGTTTCGATTCCCCATAAAAATATTCTCAAAGGAGACACATGTGTGATAGCAAACACTTAGCAAAGGAAGAATAAAAGAAAACCTAATCTTGAAAGTAAACATTGTTCTATCTCTATAGGTGCTCCTCTGGAAAAAAATTACATTTTATATTCTAGGCAATCTCAGAAATCTGGCACCTAAAGGCTCACCAACACAGAATGAAACAGAGTCTGATTTTCATCTCACTCAGAGTAACACAAAAAAACGAAAGTGGCATAACCTCTTCGCTTAGCTACCACTGATATTATATTCAGTAATTTTACTCTGGATGGTCACATATCTCTGCATTTTTTCCCCTTAAGCTACTATTAATTCTATTACTGAATGAAGGATAATAAGAAAAACAAATATAGGAAGACTGGAAAGCTTAGCTAACCCACACTCATCTGCTTAGCAAAGGAAAGAGTTGGTGCATTTAATGATACTGATTAGTCTGCTCTGAAGATCTTTTGGTTTCAATAAATTACCCCACCCACATCAAAAAGACCTCTTACTTCTCAGAAATCTTTTTTAACAACCAAATAAAAACCACTGCGAGAGAAATAAATCAAAATGAAATATCTGCAATTTGTAATAAGAGAAAGATCACCATATGATGAGTCAGAGGTTTAATCTCATTTAAATTAAAGACTTTGACTTCTTATTAAGATGAAATTGTGAGTTCAAGTATAAATACTCATTCCCTATGTGTCAAGCCCATAGTAATGAGAGAAACACACACATTAGTATATTTATAATTTTATGCTCTATGATATGCATAATATGTACAACAACAAAACTGAACTCAAGAACAAGATAAACACCTTGGAACAGAAACAGAAACAGTAACAGTAGCCTACTAGGTTCCTGGATAGATATAAGAAATTTCAAAGTGAGAAGAAGGAATAACAGGAGCCCAAAGTGTTCCATTGCTTCAGGGGACTGGAACTAGACTCAGGCTATAAAACCGGAGGCTGAGTTTAGCTTCCCTTACTTATGAAAGGAACCTCAACAAAATGATGACCACTGCCCAGGTGAGACTCTATCAAGCTGCAGTCAAGGCAGTGAGTGGGAGCCAACACTCCTCACTCTGACCCTGGGTCCAGTCATTCTCTGATTCAGAAACAAGATATATAACACACCAATACCATTGCAGGGCTAGAAACCCAACATACTCTTATGGGAATTAACTCAACTACCAGAAATTATAATCATTTAAAAGTGAGAACAGATGGCTATGATGAATAAAGAATCATAAACGTTGTAAAAAGATAGTTACTAAAATGAATCCAAAAAGGCATGACTCCTGAGTTCAACACAGTTAAAGAAGTAATTATTCAGCTGAAATATTGTATTGGAGAAATAAATGAGTGAAAACTATAAAAGATAATTTTATGTGACATGCAGAATAGAGAGGCTCCCTATCTATTCAAAATAACAAACATTTCAGTAACAAACATCTCCAAAATCTCTGTGGCTTAATAAAAATGTATTTTTTTAATAAAAATGTATTTATCTTTATTCAGGACCCTCTTCCATAATTGCTGAGGCAGAAGGAAAGAGAACCCAGAGTTGCACAAGAGCTTTTCCTTACCTCAGCTTGGAAACAAGACACATCACTTAGGCTTACATTTTATTGCCCATAATTAGCTACACAGTTCTGCTTAACTGCAAAGAGCAAAAAGATATAGTCATTCACATGCCCTGGACAGAGTAAATATTCATATATTGGGGCACGAGTGCTCACTTTGTGCTCCCATATTTCGCAAGTAGGAGTTCCTGAAGTAGCATGTTGAGAGAATAATGAAAAAGCAATATTCAAAAGAAAATAATCATAATGATGCCTGAGAAACTTCAAGAATTAAACAGAATGTATTCTCAGAAAGTGAAAACTGGGAGAAAACAAAATAAATCAAAAATAAATTCACATGGGGTGCCTGGATGGTGCAGTCAGTTAAGCCTCTGACTTTGGCTCAGGTCATGATCTCACGGTCCATGAGTTCAAGCCCCATGTCAGGCTGTGTGCTGACAGTTCGGAGCCTTGAGCCTGCTTTGGATGCTGTGTCTCCCTCTCTGCTTCCCCTGCTCACACTCTCTCTCTCTCTCTCTTTCTCTCAAAAATAAATAAACATTAAAAAAAATTTTAATTAATTCACATATAAATCCATTCTAATGAAATTAGAACACATTAAAGATAAAGAGAATATTTTAAAAGCCTCCTAAGACAAAAGATAAATAATCTTTAGATAAATGACAATTAGACTAACAACATATATCTCAACGGCTATAATAGCAGCTAGAATTTGTCAAAATACTGAGAGCAAGTAACTACCAATCTAAAATTACATATTCAGCTAAACTAGCCTTTAACAGTAAGAGTAAAACAGACTCTTCAGAAATGTAAAGGGTAGGAAAGTTTACCATCAATAGATACTGCAAGAATTACTAAGGAACATATTTCAGGAAAAAGAAAGGCACAGAAAGAAGGAATAGAATATATAAAAGCATGACAAAAGTAATTATAAAAATATATTGGTAATTTTAATTAAACACTGAGTGCAAAAAAAATTGGAATGGTAAAAAAAATATATAAATAGAACTAAAATTTCATACATTAGAAAGTAGGAAATAACAGTGGGGCTAGATAAAGGGACAGAGTTGCTTGTCTTGTTCTGGAGGAAAAATACTAAGTAAATTTAAATTTTGGTAGAAAATATATAAAGTTCAATATGTATATTGAAAAAGTTTTTATGTATTCATATTCCTCAAAATCTTATTTGTGAGTTTCTATAACAACACCAAAACAGAAACAGAAACAGAAACAAAATGTGGTCACTGTAATAGTTCCCTTTCTGCTTAAGCAATATAATGTGTCTAAGGACTGGTTTGGCTAAATTAAAAAAGTATCCAGGCTATGTGCTTAAAAATAAAAAGTAAAGACTCTACTCTCTTTTTTTAAATTTTTTTAAATGCTTTTATTTATTTTTGAGACAGAGAGAGACAGAGCATGAGCAGGGGAGGGGCAGAGAGAGAGGGAGACACAGAATCCAAAGGAGGCTCCAGTCTCTCAGCTGTCAGCACAGAGCCCGACGTAGGGCTCAAACTCACTGACTGTGAGATCATGACCTGAGCCGAAGTCAGACGCTCAATCGACTGAGCCACCCAGGCACCCTGAAGACTCTACTCTCAAAGACAGTATTTACAAAGTTAAAACCACAGAGTGATCCCCGGAGTAATGATAATAGTACATAGTGAGTTCAAAGGGAGGAGACATAGCATTCAGTCATGGGTATTGAGTAACATAGGTGGTGTCTGACAGAGACTGGAAGGGCAATGAAGATATATGGCAGGAGGTTGGGCCAGGAGAAAAGGAGTCACTTCAGAGGGAGTAAAGGCGCCAGTCAAGGCAATGGCATACAAGGATGAGGCTGGAGACGCCTCCGTGAGCACAGGCAGTTAGACAGTACATTGCCTATAGATATTCTGAAAACAGAAACTAGTAAGGTCAGGTTTTTATCACTACACATTTGCACATTAAAAACCATCAGTGACAAAATACACTGAAAAAACATTTTGTTGGTCAAATTTCTAAACAAGTACACAGTTACTGTTGAGTTTTAATAATACATGCAAGTTTCAGAGTCACATGCTTTTATTCTTTATCATTTCATAAATATTGGATTCCACATAGAATTTCAGAGAACTTAGAGCATTCAACCAAATTCCACTTATGCAACTAGTTCCTAATAGCTAAAGACTAAACTACACGCATTCAAGTATAACTTTATAATAGTTCAGAATCATCTGAGGCTCCTTCAGGTGCAATTCATGTTTCTAACATGTGCAATACTACGTTTCTATATTTAATCAGTATATTCAAAATAAGCAATAGCAGCACAGTCTTTGTAAAGAAGAAACAGAACTTGAGTTACTTTAATTCTGGCATTCTACGCAACCACATGGAATTTTTATTTGTGCTTAAAATTTAAAATTTAAACCAACGAAAGAGTATAAAGTTTAATATTTTCATTTGCTACATGTAAAATTTATTTCATTTGTGGACTGTATTAAAACTTAAAGTTAAATATATTCAAATTTAATTGTTTAGAGCTAAAGAGCAAATCAAGAAAGCAATTACCGATCTCTCAGGATTATTGCCCAAAATAATCCTGTTTTACAGAAGAGAGGGTATTAAAAGGAATACCAATCTGCACTGGGTGTTAACCTAAGACATGCCAGCCATGTAGTCAGGAAATCGTAGTAGTATGTAGTATAGCCAGTTATATTTACCTCAAATCTTTTCAAAGCCAATGCTTTGTAATTCAAAATTCTATTTCATAATTTATGTATGTACACCAAAAAAAGCAAAATAAATAAAAGTGCCACACTTACTCTTTCTGTGATCTTAATAAATTGATAAAGAACCACACTTTCTCCAAACAGTGAGTAAACAGAGTTACAATGAAAATTCTTTAATGAGATCTCTCAGGATTGCTCTATAATGGTAATTAAATAGGAAGTTACATGAAGTCAGGAACACCTGGGCCTCACTGGGAAACCCTTGGAATGTTCTCCAATGGTCCCCTTCCTAGTTCCACTAACCTCTCCTTGTTCAAGCCCACATTGCACTATTGCAGTAACACAGTACCTGTTCTCTTCTTTCATCATTTCACTGTCCTACGCATCCACGACACCCGTGTTCATTTCCTCCCTGGGGCCACACATAGTACTAGTGTAGGGGCAAGGGATAGGGGAAAAGGGATACAGAGGAGGTAGGCTATGACTTTGGGAGTGACAGGCATTAACTTGCCTCCAAGTCAGAAGAGAAGCACTCCTTCCCACAACCTACAGAACCGGGACCTCATAATGTGATCACAAAAGAATTGTATATGCAGCCAAACTACACTGGCCCTGGGACCTATCCTCCACCCACAGTGGATAGTTGGCTACAGACCAAAAGAGCCATGCTTTCTCATGCTTTCGGCTCCCATGGTTTATTCCAACCAGCAGTACCTGTCCTTTTACTTTCTTGTGCTTAAATCCTCAAGACCTAATTCACACATTTCCCAATTTATCTAGTCATAATGAACTGCCCCTCCTCCTTCATTCCCACAGTCTGTTGCTTACTAGCTAAATGTGTTTGTGCTAATTAGCCTCTCTGAGCCTCAGATATGTAATCTATAAAATTGACATAACAGTGATACCAATCTCACAGAATCAGCAGAGTGTAATGAGAGGCGACAGTGCTTTTAAAACTATACAACATTCACGTTCCACTTCTTCTGCCTCTCTGCCGGCACCTTGATCTCAGACTTCCCAGACTCCAGAACTGTTGGAAATGAATGTGTGCTGTTTAAGTCATCCAGTAAATGATATTTTTGTTTTAGCAGTCCAAAAGAATTAAGATATTCCCCTAATTGTCACTTGTGGGTAAGTTATTGCCTCTCTCCCCCATGGTCCTACCACCCCATATCCCTTTTTCCCTAGATCTTGCCCCTATGTGTGGCCCAGGGGAGGAAATAAGTTTTCCAATGAGAAATAAAATATGATTCTTTACACTTCTCAAAATCTAATCACCCGATATTGCCCTAATACATTAAAAACTATACTTAAATTCAAAGGTTTTATCTTAATATCTCTCACTTATTCTCTCAACCATAACCTTTAGAAGCACAAAGGGCAAAACTAGGAAGCAGCTTCATAAAATAATAAAAAATAAATATGAGACTGCCAGTGAAAAATGTTCCCACATCTACCTGTTTGACTTGTTTGTGAAATAGTACTTACTCTTTGGCTTTTCTGAACTTTAGGGTTAAACTAATATTGCTGCTTTGTATTTGATTTTGTCTGAGCTCTATAAATTTTGAGTACAGATTGAGAACAAAATGTTAGTAATAATAATCATTCATTATCATGGGAACAGAAAGTTAAATCCAGAAAGAAAACTGCCTGTCCCCAAAATGAAAATTCGGTCCAGATTCTGAAATTAACAACTTGTCTCAATGTGCAACTGGGATGGTAAGAGGAAGCGAGGGGAACGGTACAAGAGCTCCTCCTCCTTTGTAGTCAAACAGACAAGCATTCAAATTCATGCATGACCACCAACTTGCTATGTGACCTTGAGCAAGCTGCTTAATTTCTCCAAGTCCCAATTCCTCCTTAACAAACCAAAAAATTAGGATAATAAGAACCTCAAAACCTGATGTAATCATTAAATAAGTGTTGTAATTCTAACACTTACATCTGTGTCTAACACAGGAGATGTGCTCAATAAATGATTATTGTCAGCATTGATTGTAATTCTGAACAATGTTGAAAACCAATTCCTTGCTTCCTATAGCTTTATCGTTTTGTGATGTTTTTAAATAACCGTTATTTTACTTTGGAAGGTAATTCTCATTTTTTTTACATTTTTAATTGAAGAATAATATTTAAACAGGAAAGCACACAAAATAAATATCAATATGCAGTTTCATAAATTTTAGTCCATCATGTAACCATTACCCAGATGAAGAAAGGAGAACATTATTGGCATCTCAGATGTTCCCGCTTTGCCTCACTTCCAGGTACTACTGCAAGGGTAACCATTACCCTAATTTTTTGGACCATATAATAGGTTTGCCCATATTTGAATGTTATATAAATGGAATCATAGTGTACCTACTTTCTTGGGTATGGTTTTTATTCAACATTGTTTCTGAGATTCATCGATAATGTTGTGTGTAAACAGATATGTTTTAATGTGACATTTTTAATTATATACTCATAAAACGTAAGCATTTCAAACCATAGTTCTCTGGAAATATAGTGATAGCTCTACACTACTTACCCTCATCTACTTGGTTCATATACAACAAATACAGTCCAATCAAATGTTAGGTCCATACTAGCATTCTTTGGCTTTCACTTTAAATAATGCTGAAAAAAACCACTCCGTGGTACCATCTCTTGCTGATTCTAATATTCAGTACCATGTACACTGTGACCCATCTAAAAGATGGAAGCTCATAAAACAGGAGAACACCACAAGGAAATCCATATGAACAGTAATTACTATTCAAGTACATCCGAACTGTCATGAACAATAAGACCTTTGGGTTTCGTTCTGCCAGCCATATCAAGTACCTCCAATGTCACCAGTTCCAAATCTGACTCTGACATGGGACAGAGGAGACAGGTGACAGATGGGCAAAATTTAGCATGCAGCTTGGATGATCTTTGGGAGAGTAGTCTTGTTATCTCTAACTTGCTGCCAAGGCCTGCATGTTGCTTTATAACAGACACCACTGGGAAATTCTGTAGCCTCAGCCAAAAACACAGACTTGAAAGAACCAGATTTCCTCACTGTTGGTATTTGTTACACCTCACCTACACCAGACTCTGCTGCAATAATGAAATAGTCACCAGTGTTTATCTGAATATGCAAAAGCATTTTGACACACCAGAATTATTTTAAAACTTAGGACAGTGGCTTACTAGATGTAGAATTTACCATTTCTAAACCAATTATACAATCTACTGAGATATTTCAAATTCATTAGTCTTTGTGCCAAGTGTTGGTCCAAATATCTTATTAAAATCAGGCCTTAAGAACTATAAAGTATAGACAAAGTTGAATATCTAAAGCATGTTCTCTGTTATTTCTTTATCAGTGTATCTGCTGTCCATCATGGTAACCGTGCCCCTCCTTGCTTTTGCCAGTTGAGTGTCATCACTTGGCCCCTGTCACCCCAGGATCCAATTATTCCCATTACACAGGTTTTCCAATTGAGTGGCTGTGATAACCACTGTGAGGTCTGGCCGACAGAGGAGAGTGATTATGAAGCTCTTCAAGGATGCTGGAGAGTCCACTAAAAATTTATTTCCCACAGTAAGGGCAAATGAAAAATCCACTCTAACATCTCCCTAAGCTTCTGGATCCCTCCTCTACATTAAACCAAGAGAGGTCAGGCATTTCCAATTCATTCACAGTGGACCATCTTTTGGTTCAACCAGACAAACTGTAAGAGCCCCTTCTAACTCCCCAAGCTACAGCATTAAATGCAAAGCCTTTGCTTAGTGTGTCCATATCAATAAATTTGGCCTGATCCAATTTTTTGTTCCTTCCACCAGTCTCCCACACTCTTCATATGTATTCCCACCTATGTTCCCTGGATTTCTGCTTGTAAAAATTAGAAAACTCTAATTTAGTGTAGTTACCTTGCCATAGGTCATATTTTATACCTCATTTTTAAATGCCTTCTGGGACTTGAGTCTAGTTATAGGTGTAGAAGCAGAGAGGTAGGGGTGTGTCCTGAGGAGAATCAGCATTGTCTTTCATGGTGAGTGGTTCAGGGACGCAGTGCCTTGGGACAAGGCAGGGTTAATCCCTTCAATCAGGGGTGGTGAGATCTCTACCACTGGGAGTAGAGAAGCAGCTGTCACTGGGGGGTGAGAAGGCCACTTCTACTAAGAAAGAAGACTCATCAGAATTTAGGCACTCGATGTCCCCAGCTTAATCAGAGTCTTCCCACACATCTTCATCCTAACTTACAGGGTCCCATTCTTTTCAATCAGTGTCTTCACATTAATTGTAGATACCCCTTGAGGCTGAGAGTTCAACTTGCATTATAATTCGGCCAACCACAGCCTGAGATTCTGAGTTTCAGCAATTTCAGCCCTGCAGCTAGCTACAAGAGATAAGGTTTTCCTTCAAGGCACACACAGAAGTTCTTAGGTCATTTATACAGCCGGTGCTTGAGCTGGGAATTTGAATCCCTGAGCTCATACTTTTCTTTCACCACTTTGACCAGAGACATTAGGAGTAGCCAACCAATGTCATTATATTCCTTAGTCTTCCAAAAACATTCAAAACTATCATCTACGAAGTCATTTCACTCCTTGCTTCTTACAGGTGGTTGACTAGGAGCATCCAGTGCAGATAGTTTACATATCTGTATATACAGCTCACACCATGAACTATCCATGCTCTCTTTACTACTGGAAATAGAGTCATTCGTGTCTTTAATCAGATTAGAGAGCCAATTCCAGAAACAACAAAACCAATTCAGAAAACTCATTCTTAAAATTCTACTCCTCTAGAACAAGTCTTGGCACCTAAATCTATATTCATCAAGTTTGTCCAGAGAAACAGAACTACTAGAGATACATACACTGACAGATAAGCTGATAGATGATAGATAGATAGATAGATAGATAGATAGATAGATAGACAGATAGATTTTTTAAAAAGACTTATTATAGGAATTGGCTCATGTAATCATGGAGTCCCAGAAGTCCCACTATCTGCCTTCTGTAAATTGGTATAATTCAGTCCAAGTTCGAAGGCCAGAAAACCAGAGGAGCCAGTGGTGTAAGTTCCATTCTGAGTCCAAAGGCCCAGGAATGGGAATGAGGGGAACCAATGGTGTAAGCTCTGATCCGAGTCTGAAGGCCTAGTACCCAGGAGTACCGATGTTCTCCAAAGTCAGGAGAAGATGGATGTCCCAGCTCAACAGAGAGAGCAAATTTATCCTTCTGGTTTGTTGTTGTTGTTGTTGTTGTTGTTGTTGTTGTTGTTTTCCCATTCAGGCCCTCTATGCATAGAATGATGCCCACATACACAGGTGAGGGATATCTCCTTTATTCAGTTTGCCATTTCAAACGCTAATCTCTTCAGAAACAATTTCAAGGACACACCTAGAGGTTATGTTTTACTACCAATTATCAGGGCAGCCATTAGCCAAAACTGACACATACAATTAGCCATCATGCTTAGTATCAACCATGTCTCAACACCAATATTTTATGTATATTTTACTGCATGTCAGCCCAGCATTTTGTGAATATTTTATGAATAATGCATGCCACTATTATATGAATAAGTCAGTATATGTCAAACCAGTATTTTATACATAGTTCACATTTCAGAGGACCCTTGAATTACCTCCACCATCCAGGTTCCCTCTGAATCCCTAGGACCAATTCACAGAGAATGAATCTTTAAAATGTCTCTAGAGCTTGCTGAAATCCTACCCCACACCCTAAAGGCAGTTCAAAAGGTCCCTGAAGTTAACTCAGAGTACAGTGGCAACCAGCCAGTGAAAGCTGTCGTGTGATGCTGGTAGCTCCCAGCATCCTCTGGAGATGGCTGGATTGACATGAATCCACTACCTGCTAGAATAATCTAATTATGCCTAAAGGTTTCCACTGAAAAGACTCTACTCCAGGTCCCTGTCACTTTCCCTGTGGGTGAAGTCAGCTATCCAGTGACTTTCAAATAATCTCTGCAGGTGGCTTTGTAACACATGAAGAAGTTCCTGAAATGTCAATCCTAAGGGACAAGCGTTCGTGCCACCGAAGCAATACATCATAACCTCTGCACTTCCTGGATTTTTCAGACAAAAGCCAAAAGCTATGAAGGCCACAATGAAATTATTCTTGCTACCCATGAGCTGATATTTCCAAAGAGAAATATATGTATGTTAAGAGAGTTAGGAGGATGAATTTGCACTATAGTAGCTCCTGCAAATCCTGTCCTATGAATAAAAAGCCTTCAGTTTCTAAAGCCTGAAAATCTGGTAACATTCAGAACATATGGATATTCATTTAAATAGGAAAAAAAAAAGTTAAAGTGTGACATTTCTTTTAACCCACAATTTTACAGCTGGAAGAAATCTTTTCTACTCTTAGATGGCATAATGTGAAAATCCACGCAACCAAGCTTAAGGACTGTAAATTCACTACTTTTCTTCTACTACCAAATTCCAAGATTTATTAAACATCTCCTCTCATAGTACTCTGCGCTTTATGAGCAAACCAGATTTGACCTTTAAAATGGTAGAAGCATCTGGATTATTTCAACTGATTTTCCTACTGGCAGTTTCTTTAGTTCCTTGTTATGTTTTTACTCTCTATCTAACCCCACACACAAAATATGGAGGTCAAAATCCTGAAGGATGTGCGCAGTTCTAATTTTTAATACTTTAAGATATGTTTAATTAAAAACACCTGGCCCTAAGTATTGGTACATCGCCATCCTAGATTTCAAAATGCTCCTTTATACCCAGCTGCTGAAGTGATTTCACTAGTCCTGATTTCAGTTCATATTTCTCAATTTCTATCCCTCTCAAAAATGCTCTTTTTTACCCCTGCAGCTGTTCCAAGAGCATAACTCCATTTTGGCCCAAACTCAGATCATTAAGATCAAAGATAAATAAAAGGAAGCATGACTTTTGCCCAATGTTATAACTCTTAATGATACACATTCAGGGTCTTTTATCTCAAACTCTCAAAGGGAATCTTCTTAATAGGATTCCATAATCGTAACAGATCCAGTGGAATGCAAAAGAGCCACAGAGTGCCGTTGGAAGGGCCAGTTCAGAGTCATATGGCCATTACTGACTTGGAAAAGATGGGATAACATTATAACGTTGAGAGAATAGCACTCCTCTGGAACAAACTTTCACTGGATACTAAAAATCGGTCTGTAATCCTAGGTCATCTCCTTTTTTTCCCCAGCCCCACATTTCTGAAAATAAAATAGAAGAAGTAATGCTAACTACCTCACTTAGTACTTGAAATTCTTGCTATGAATAAGCCAAAAATATGAATGTATCACATGTTTTGTGAAGTCATCATAATGCAGCATGGCCGTGAATTTGTGTCATTGTAAGAAACAGAAGACTATAGAATTATGGAAAAATACCAACAAGTAGGCAAATCTGGATTCCAGTCCCAATTCAACTATACACTAATGTTGCCTTGAGTAAGACTTTTTCCCTAGTGTATAAAGGACAAATGATCTTGTGGAATCCTTTCCATTCATTCACCCAATCGATCACTTGTTCATCCATTCAGCAAACGTGTGGTAGAGCTGTTGTGTTCAGTATTGTGCTAAGCAATGAGGATACCAAATAGAAGATGGTTCTACTGTGCCATATTCCTCTGCCACCAAAGAACCTCAAAGTGCTACTCTTGACAACAGCATGATTCCAATGAACAGAAAATACATTTATTTTTCCATCATCACCAAGTTCACTAACTTTTCTTGTAAAATGAAGACAAACACATTTTATCTAACTTCAGAACATTTAGGGAGGGATGCTTTTCCAGATAAATAAATTACTTATATTTATACTGCCTGAATAACAATGAGTAATACTCACCTTAAGCTTATTATATTCTAAACACATCTGTTTAAGTGTCTTACATGCATTATCTCATTTAATCTTTATAACACTCTATAAAGTAAGTAGTATTTGTATCCCTATTTTAGGGATTGATTACTCCATGGAGATAAATTTAAGGAGATTTGGTAGCTTATCCAAATGGTAAATATTTGCACCTATGCCTGTCTGAGTCTGAAGTTTAGTTTCTTTAATTTGGATATAAAATTATTTCAAACTTCCTGCATTTCTCAGCAAAGCCTGCTTCAGTATTTGCACATATCTATATTAGTATTCAAAGCATAGATTTAGAAGGCATAGAATTGCAGAAATAGAAGAGATTTTAGAAACCATCCAGTCTGACCTATTCATTTACAGTTAAAATATAGGTCTTGAAATTAGGGGTAAAAATATATATTGAATGAAAAGCCAAAAGAAGTAAGGACAAAAGCTGAACAGGGAAAAGGAAGTGAGCAATCTTGAATTATTCATTTTTTGTATTTCTAGTACTTAATAAAGTCCTTGGCAACTAGGGAAAATTCAATATATGTTTGGTCAACTGGATTATATTACATGTTATAGATCTTTTAAACTAAAGCTTCCCAAAGGTCAAGAGAGATATGGGATACTTTCATTTGTTTAAGGCTTACAGTATATTAAAAATGAAGAAATGACAGAACTGTGATATATTTTGAATGTTCATTCCTGTTAGCTGATCTTTGTAGTTATCCTATAATTCCATTCACATATAAGGACTAAAGTATGGGTTTTAGCCAATGTGTGGCAATGAAATACTATAATGTCTCATGTAAGCCTTACAACAAGCTTATTGTCTTGGTATATCATTATTCCCCAATTACAGACAAAGAGTTTAGGCAACTCCCACCATATTCACACATCTGAAGGTTATGCAACATTTTATAGTCTATCCCCTTAGACTTTTAAAAGTCCAAAAGAGTGCTTATGCAAGAGTTTCTTTAACTAGCAAACATGAAAACACACTAATTTCAGAGACATTAAATCATTCAATTGTCACTATAATGAAATGTGAGGTAAAAGTTAAAACAAAATTTTTCTCCCCTGGAGAGTTCTGGTTTCACGTATTCTAACACATATAGAGACATTGTAAGGATCATCCTTTTAAAATACACTTAATAGAAATGGTACTCAACTATGCGGATGCTTACAGATTCCTCATGTGTTGATTACCCAGATGCATGTTAGATTTTGCAGGAATTAGATTTGATATTATCTCCTTATTATGCAAAACCATGGAAAACATTTAATTAAAACTTAATTAAAATCTCCATGATGCTTCAACCCCATGGAGTCCATTTTTCAACAGCAAGCAGCAAAGAAAGCCTTCAGGACAAACTGTTCTTTGAAACATGGTGTATAAGAACTCACTTTTCTCAGTACCTATCCCAGATCATGCATCTTCAGCCTAGAGAGTGATAGATTTGTACTAAAACTGGTAAGCATCAATAACAAATAAATAAAGAGGTTTAGATCAGTGGCTGACATTTCATTTCTTCTAGAGTTTTTATACATAATTTCAAAATACATTAAAAATCATATGGTACTGTATCTGTCATATATTAGGCTCCTAATAAGTATTTATTTAATAAAATTGGTAAATATTAGATAGGTATCGATTAAAAACGTCTAAGACTCTGACACAATTTTATCCTCAACTATTTATGGCAAAATATGTGAACTATTGGTTGTCATCGAGACTGAATAATTTTGTGTATATAGAAATATTTTCTATAATAGGATATGCTATAGTAAGAACTGGTCTATATGGAGTACTCAAATGTGGTCCTCCTATTCTCTAACTTATAAGGGGATAGTCCATTATCCCCACATAGTTTTAACTTGAATTATAAAACAAGAAGTCACAACAAAAGCATTCTTAGCAATAAAAAGAAATGAACTGCCAACATCATGCAACATACATGCAACGTCACAGGTGAACTTCAGAAAACATTTTGCTGAGGGAAAGAAGCCAGGAACGATAGAGGGCACGCTTTGCAATGCCATTTATAAGAAGTTCTGCAACAGCATAACTAAGCTATGGTGAAATATAGGAAGAGTGGTTGCCTGGGTTGAAGTAGGTGTTCAATTCAGGGAACGATGGGAAGGAACAGAAAAAATCCTATGGTAATGAAACTTTTCTATATTTTGATAGGAGTATGGGTTACACAGGTGTATGCAATTTTTAAAATTCATTGAACTGTATACTTATTATCTGTGCGTTTTACTGTGCGCAGATTATAGTTCAGGTTTTAAGAAGCAAATAAGCATATGCACCAGCCATAATTGATCTTAAGGAGATTAGTACTCCAATTGTGATGTTGCTGTAGCTCAGAGATTTTGGAACTCCTCTTTTGTAACTGCATTCAGAGGCTAAAAGACATTTATATATATATATATATATATATATATATCAACAGCAGCAAATCTTCTGAGGGTGAAATTACCTTTCAGAAATATCCAGCATCATTAAGGGTCAAGTCTGTTTACTACAAGTGATTAAGCCAGAAAAGAACATTTTTGCTTCTCCTGCTGGAGTAGTAACTAATTTAACGAGCCTGATTTTTCTCACAACCTGGTTTTTCTCACACAAACACAAATATAAACATAAACACTCACTCACAACCTACTGGTATAGTAGATTCAATGTAAACGTTCCAAAAGCTTTTTTGTTTAAGTGTGGAATCCCTGAAATGAGTGTCAAAGCCTCACTAATTCACTGCTTTAAAGGAAACATTTTTAATCACATGAGGAAGGGATGGTAGAGCAAAATTGCTCTAAGTTAATTATACCTATTTCGAAATAGGTATAATTTTAAATTATACCTATTTCGAAATAGGTATAATTTTGAAATATACCTATTTCTTTGAAAAAGAAATACTTCATATTTTTTCTTCATTATATAACGTCTGAAAGACACAGACATTCTCAGATTAAATTTTAATTTGCAATTATACTCAGTTTAAGCCCGACTAACAAGGAAGAGGTCTTCTCTATTAAATTTTATTTACCCTCTAATATGCATAACACAGTGATCACATTTGCTCCCCAATTATACCTCCCCCATAAGACTATAACAAGACAGAATCAATTTTTAATTCACCACATGAGATAGCAGTCTCTACTATCATGCCTCATTCTATTCCATTATTGGAATGAATAGCACAGATTCTCATAATACATAACACATGTTAAGACAATAAAAGAAGAAACTGACAGAATGACCATTGCACAGTCCTGGAAAAGGACTGGGTATTTACACTTAACCAAGTTATACAAATAGTAAATTCTTTGGCTAAGTAGATCTATGAAACTTGAAATTATTCTATTTTATGAGCAACTGTTTTGACAAAAAAAAAAAAAAAAAACCCAAATTGAAAAAGTTAGTTTTGTGGAATAAACAATGTAGTTGAAGTTCTAAGGTTTTATCAGGTGCATTAAAACCCACGACAGGGTTATAGTTTCTCTATCTTAAATATTAAGCCTTTGAACTAGATAACCTCCAAAGTTTCTGCCAATGCTGTCATAATATAATATTTTTCTATAAATCTATTTGATATAAGTGAGATAGTAACCAAAAATTGATTAAAGTTGCTTCAATTACTGTCATAAGTTCGTGACACACAATGTGACCAAATAAGTAAGTGAAATGTAGATGCATAATCTTTATTCCCCATTCACAAAAATCATAGTTTTGTGCATGGATAACTTAATAGAATGTATTGTGGGGTTTTCAAAAGAATTTAAGGATAATTCTTTTAAATGAAATATTATATCTGCTATTTAAGTTTTGTGTAGCATTTAATAATCATTAAATACACTATTAATAATTGTATTAGATGTTAGTCAACCATATTCCCTGCAACACTGGGCATTTCAGAGACTAGCAAAATGGTTTTTAAAAATCCTTGCCTAATAACATGAAAGTACTAAGTACTGATAGATCAGAATTCTGAATTGTTGCTCTGCTTCTGTCCAATCCTATTCCAATTCCATTTTCAAATAGAGTTCTACATTCCACACTGTTCATCTTCCAGTGCCTACAGATTATCCTGTTTACAGTTCCAAAGAAAGCCATCTCAGAAAGATGAAAATTTATACTATTTTTAAAACCTTTCTGGGAGAGTCCACAAACTGCCTTAATAATTCATTCGACACTGTAACACTCTCATTGTCAGGAAATTATCTTTCATGTCAGACATAAATTATGTCACCCAACAGCCTCCTCTTGGTGGAGTTAAACAATCCCAGACTGTTTTTCTTGTGGGTCATCTTTTTTAATACTTCCTGTATTAGCATCTTATTTTAATCTTTGTGACTTCGCATCAAGATTTTTAAGCCCCTCTTAAAACCACACTCCTTATTCTAATGGGTTTCTAGCCCAGACGTTGGTAAACTACAACCTACAGCCAAATTTTCCTTTTTTTTGGTCAATAAAATTTTATTGTAACACAGCCATTATTTATGTATTAATACATTGTCAAAAGTGGCTTGTGTGCTTGCAACACAGATTGCATGGCCTACAAAGCCAAAAATACTTACTCTGTGGCCCTTTACAGAAAAAGGGTCAATGAAGTCCTCTAAAATGCACAATTATTTCAGGTTTCATCTTGCTTGTGAGCAAACAGGGCCTGAGAAGTTTTATCATACCCTTTCCCATTTTTTTGGAACTCTCTCTTGCTCTGATTTGGGATCTATTAAGCCTGATGTAACATAACATCCTAAAATACTGATGGATAGCAAATACTTGAGAGTGTAATACGAGATGTGTGATACAAGTTGGCAATAATTTTCCAGCATCCACTGAGTAAAGGTATCCTTCTCAGTAAAAAGTGTTAAACCTTCCTCCACAATCAGGGCACACATAGGAATACAGAGAGCTTCAGAATTCTCTCAATAAAGGCACAAAGAGGCATGCCTACCTGACATTGCGTCACCTCACTATCACCCATTCTCTTTCCCCAGCTAAAGAGTATATTGTGTGTATCTGAGGACAGGATATCAGATGGATTCGGGGGAAGGAAAACCATATAAGAGAGTGGAGCAGTCTGGTGTGAGACTATAGAGCATGGCAAAGACTGTGGAGAACCTGAGCGCATATGTCTGTACAAACACATTAGCGCTGATCTGCTCCAAATGACTGCTGTGCTGTAATTTGGACCCAGGGAAGATAGGTTTGCAGATTTTTCAAGGTAAACTTCAAGTCAAGATTCAAATTTCTTAATACACTGTGAGGGTCATCACTCTAATGGCTAAAAAACCTTACCTGTGTTCACCTAGATTGCAAAAGTCTCTAAAACATACTTGTTGACTGAGATACAATTATTAGGGAAACTTGACCTTAATTAAAACTCTTATTTTAGAAAAGAAGAAACTGAAGCTTAGAAAGATTAAATTACTGACCTAAGATTGCACTGAGTATAGCTAGTCTAGGGCTATAAATCTACTTTCAATGTACCACTCCACAAATGCTTTCTTAATTTAGAGGGATTCAAAAGACGCACTAAGAATCTGATAAAAGCTACAGACTCCGTGAGAGAAAAATGTACATAAAATACAAACTCACAAAAAGTTGGCTTGCAATTTAAAGGATTTCATACAAAAAAAAATAATATAAAAAAGTGGGGGCACCTGGGTGTCTCATTCGGTTAACTGTCTGACTTCGCCTCAGGTCATGATCTCATGGTTCATGGGTTCGAGCCCCACATCAGGTTCTGTGTTGACAGCTCAGAGCCTGGAGCCTGCTTCAGATTCTGTGTCTCCCCACCAGCTCCCGCTTCCCCTCCCCTGCTTGTGCTCTGTCTCTCTCTCTCTCTCTCTCAAAAACAAATAAACATGAAAAGAAATTTTTAAAAGATTTCATACACTCATGAAGCTTATCCTTGCATATGCTCAGGGAGCCATGGACACCAGGTTTAATATTTTTTGAATCTTCCATATGAAGAATCCATAATCCTCCAATTATATCACATAAAAATAATCAAAAGTCTTTATAACATTCTAGATAGGTTTCGTTTACTATTTTTATCTATTTATGTGGCCATCATGTCACCTCATTATAGAAAAGCAAATTTTTAAGATAAAACAAGTTCATAAACTCATAACAGTAGTTCTATAACATTCTTTGTTATGATTTAATATGACTAGAACTTTTACTCAAATAAATTATAGTCTCTTTTAGAAAAAGTCATCATTTGACTCCAACCATCCTAAAAGAAATGGAAAAAATCTCTCCTTTCTTAGACACACTGATTTGCATGTATTTTCAAAAGCATCTCACGAACCAGGACCTTCTGGGTGAAGTAAGCACCTCTCTATTCCTCTCAGAACACCTTACACACAGCCTTTATTGTCTTTCTTTGGGATCTAACTATCCTGTGAGCCTTCTAAAGATGGACAGTAACTTCTCAAGCACAACCTTGAGAAAATGATCAAAGTTAACAGTTCAGGAATGGAAACTGACCTCATGGGTCTCCTAAAATGATGCACTGAGAATACATCATTTTTGGTATCGTGTTGCCAAAAGCATAAAACCTAAATCCATTCATAAGGAAATCTATCGACCAAACTCAAAATGAGGGACATTCTGAAAAATATTCAAAAAATATCAATATCTTAAAGTACAAAAAAAACTTTTTCAGGGCACCTGGGTGGCTCAGTCGGTTAAGCTTCTGATTTCGGCTCAGATTATAACCTCACAGTTCATGTGTTCAGGAGTCACGAAGGGCTCTGTACTGACAGTTTGGAGCCTGGAGCCTGGAGCCTGGAGCCTGCTTTGGATTCTGTGTCTCCCACTCTCTCTCTACCCCTCTCCCCCTCTCAAAATATGAATAAAAATGTTAAAAATTTAAAAAATATATATTTCTTTTGAGATTAACAAGGGAGTATACCATATGACAAAGACCAAATAGACATGACAGCACAATACAACACAGGATCTGAGTTTTATTTTTGCTGTAAAGGCCATTTGGACATTGGTGAACTCTGAAATGAGGCCCTTAGTATTCTGTCTATGTTAACCTCCTGATTTTGATAATTATCCCATGGTTATATAAAATAATTTATTTGTTCTTTAAAAAAAAGCACCAAAGTGTTTAGGGAACATCAGTCCTGTAACAGACTCTAAAAAACTAAGAATATTAAATAGATACATAAATACATGTGTGTGTGTGTGTGTGTATGTGTGTGTGTACATACATCTGCCTGTTTTAATCAATGGTTACCTTTGATCCCAACCTGATTTTTAGTAAGAAAAACATATAAAGACCTTTTTGATGTATGCTGCCTCACTTTTGTTAGTAATTTGGGAGCAGAGTGCAAGTAAAAAGTAATGCAGTTCAAGTATAATTTGGAACAACAATTTTGGGTTTATGGTACTACAGATAAACCTGAGTTACTACAGATAGACAGTACATTTGGCCTTTATCAAACCTTCTTCCTTTTCCATCCAAACCCATAACTCCTCTTCCACAAGAAAAAAAAATCTATATGCTATAAGGACAGATATAGATATATGGATGTTTTAAACCAATTTACAAAGAAAAGAACTCGTGCCCCTCACCATACTAGTCACTTGAAAAAAAGCAAAGCAACAAACAACAAAATACCAAGAATAGCATATATCGGTCATTTTAATAGCATGCAACCTTCCCCCATTTCCTATGAACATTGTGGTCTCTCTTTGGGCCAAATTGTCCATTTGGTATAATCTAGGCAGTAGGGCCTACATTGTACTGTGGCCTCCTGCTAAGAATCAGAAGAGGACAGAGTTTTCCATTGCCCACTTCCTGATAGACTATCAGGTACTTGTTTCTGGCAGCTTGAATCATGAGAAAAGAAGAATTTCTGAAAGCCAAACTCCTTGTAGCATCAGTGGCCATTGACAAACCAGACTTCTGCTAGTGGCTATGGTTCCTGCTTCCCCTAGAGCTTCCTGGTTCCTGCAAACTTTCCCTCCGAGACTTTCTACCTCCCCATCAATAAGTGTGTCCCTCTCCTCCCCTACCAGTCAACCAGTGAAATCCTTTTAGGCTTAAAATACCCAACAAGTTTCTGTTGCTTGGAACCAAGAATCCTGACAAAAAAAAAAAAAAAAATTATTGGAATTCCTAAAATCTCAATTTAAAATAAGTTACTGTTAGTTCTACTAATAGGGACCCAATAGGGGTCTGTTTACATGTGAGCAAATCTCTCTGGGGCACTTGCAAGTGTGGAGAGAAGATTGGCTTCACATTTGGGCATGGCCTCTCTGGCTATTTAGAGATAGGCTTCCATACAGATTAATTCCTATAAGAGGCAATTAAAGTTAAATTCTTTTGATGTGCTGGAAATTGAGATAAAGATGAAAAACTACCCAACTCTCACTACATTGGCTAAAACATTTTAATTGAACATGTGGCTGCTTCCAGAGACTGTCCACCTGGTAGAGTCTCTCTTTACCTGGAAAAGTGTGACTACTGTTGGCGACCCACATACTATCTCTAAAATACCACCCTCCAACACTTCTCGAAAAATAAAATTTCTTCCCCTAGGGGCTATTTTTCTGCCACTAAGAAAAGTCTTTGTTTTCACAAAGCAAGTGGATTTCATTTAGTCATTTCTTTTCTTTACAAACGTAGAATGAAAAGTAATTGAAAATACTGTTAATTAAAAGTTATCATTTGCCCTTTAGCTGCAAATAATATCAAAGCACATTCAGTGATAATGAAGTACAGTAATAACCAGCCTGTTGTGATAGTAAAACAGGAACATCACATCAGTGGTACAAAATTCCTAAAACTGGATTAGGGTCCAAAGCCATTTATTTTACACCTGTCACATAAGCCCTTGTTCAAGCTCAGATGTGCAAATGTCGCTGTGTCTGCAACTTTGATCCAAATTTATTTAAGTTATAAGCCTTTCCAGGGTACTGTCTCATGATAATTATGTTGTAAGAAAAATCATTTTCTACACCCATCTGTACAATTTGAGAAGTTCACAATTTTTTGAAAGAATTTACACTGCAGTGATATTTTTTCCCCAGAATACTAATCTGAGTAAGTCAACCCTGCGTAATCTTTTAATGGTTCACCACTGCCCACAGGATAAATGTGGGCACCCTGGTGGAAAACACAAGTCCCTTGCTAATATGCTTGCTGTAAACCTTCTAATGTTGTTCTTCTACCATTTCCTTTCTTACATTCCTTCACAAATCTTCACACACTGTTCTCTCACTTCTCAGTGTCTTTGCAAACTCTCTTCCTGCTCCCTGAATGCCTCTGGTTTCTCTTTATCTGTTCAAGGTCTGCTCATGAGTCAAGACCTAACTCTGTATCAAATGGTCCTGGGAGCACAGAGGAGAATCAAGTTAAACGATAAAAGTGAAAATCTACCCACAATCATCAGTAAATGAATGAGAGTGAGTATTATTTAGTATATGCTATGTGCCAAGAGCTGTTCCAGGCTGGAAATATAATATTGAACAAAACCAACAAAAATCCCTGCCTTCATAAAGTTGGCATTCTAGTAAGCAATGACAGAAAATACAAAATAACTAAGTTGTATAGTCTGTTAGTCAGTGGTCAGAGCCAGAGAGGAAAAAAAAGCATGGTCAGAAGGACAGAGAGTGTCAGAGAAACAGGTGTAATGTTAAAGATAGTGAAGACACTCTCATGGGAAGAAGACATTAGATGGGGAACCCATCAGGAACATATGTAGAAGAAGAACATCTAGAAGGTATCCAGGAGTGACAGAGGTGAAGCAAGAGCCACAGCAAACACCCAAGGCAGGAAAATATCCAGCGTATGTGAGGAGTAGCAATGAGGCCAGTGTGGTTGGAAAGCGGGGTGGGAAGAGAAGTCAGTGGAGATGAACTCAGACAGATGACGGGATGGCAGGAGCACATCTCATAGATTCTTCTATGCAGTAAGGGCTGTAGG
This sequence comes from Panthera uncia, assembly GCF_023721935.1. NCBI lineage: Eukaryota > Metazoa > Chordata > Mammalia > Carnivora > Felidae > Panthera > Panthera uncia. Next base: position 95,278,944 of record NC_064810.1, read on the forward strand.
CAGCCACTGCAGCATCTGATCAAAAGGGAAACACACTCTGACTCTGCTTTCACCAGGATTGCTCTGGCTACTTTGTAAGGAAAGATAAGAGAGCAAAGACAGAAGCAGGGAGCCAGTTAAGGAGGACACTACAATCATCAAAGCAAAAGATGATGGTAGTTTGGATGAGGGTAATAGCAGTGGAGGTGGTGAAAAGTGATAGGTTCTGGACATAATTTGAACATAGATTCAAAAAGATTTTTTGAAAGATTAGGCCTGGGATATAAAAGAGAGGGACAATCAAGGATGACATCCAGATGTTTGGCCTGAGCAACTGGAAGTTGTTACCATCAAGGAGAAAACGAAGCCCCTGGGGTAGTGATTTCAGAGGAAGATGAGGAACTTAGTTTGGACATGTCCAGTCCTCTTAAAAAAAAAAAAAACAACAACACAGAAATAGGGGAAATGGCTATTGACGACTACTTCAGTTTTAAAAATATTCCAGTCTAAGAAAATGCTAAACACCATGCATTCCCTCTCATCAAAGAGCTTATCACGTGCAAACTCTATCATGCCCACTCTATTAGGAGGAGGCAAACTTTATACAGTTAAAATGATTCGAGAATAAAATTAAGGACTAGTGCTAAATTTTAAAAAGCACTAAGTTGGATATCAAAACATGGCACAAACAAGTTCTAGAAATGTCTGGGAAGCAAAGACTATTATAAACCATTTTGGGGACTCCTGGGTGGCTCAGTCAGTTAAGTGTCTACCTTCAGCTCAGGTCATGATCTCACAGGTCATGGGTTCGAGCCTCATATCAGGTTCTGTGCTGACTGCTCAGAGCCTGGAGCTTACTTGGGATTCTGTGTCTCCGTCTCTCTCTGCTCCCCACCCCCCACTCTCCCCCTGCTCCCCGCCCCGCCTCTCATTCTGTCTCTCTCTCTCAAAAGTAAATAAACATTAAAAAATTAAACCCTTTTAGCTAAATCTTCCATTTATACATGAAAAGTAGAGTTTGAAATTTTTAAAAATCATTAAGATTCTAATAGAAAATAGGACCTGAATCTGCTCAGAAAAACCTTTATGCACAAATCAAACACAATATCATTGAGTAATATGACACCCATAGGGCAAAGAAGGGAGCCAGAGATCCTTCTCCAGATTACACAGAATATAATTATTAGATTTCAGATATAAATACCTGTACTACACATTTTATATTTGTTTTCTTCCCCACTAGATGATTTACATCTGGATTCAAAACGGACTCCTTGGACAACCTCAGTCTACTTGACCAACAAGCAACAAAGCTCTCCTCACGTAAAGAGTGAGACCTTACAATTACTTATTTGAAAAGCCCCCTGTCATTTCTCAAAATGGCAACTTATCATAAATATAATATTTTCTGCTTTTTTCATACATCTAAGTTTTTGGAGGTTTTTCAAGTCTCTAAGAATATTTCATGATTAGACATTTAAATGAAAAAATAGGTCCACATAAAAATTTTACAAAGCATAAATTGAAACTACATGCCAATGTAGGCACAGTACCCTACCTTTTAAACACTGTCAGTCCCAGTCCAATCATATAAAGGGTGGGAAATTGTGCACTGTATCAGTATCCACTGCTTTTTACTAAAATTTGACCTTCCAATGCTTTGAATTTCAATGGATTTTACCCTACAGATTAAATCATTGGTAAACTGACTTCTTCTTTATTATTTTCATCTTCCTAACCCATCTTACCATCAAATTTCAGAGTCTGAGACCGAGTGAGAATAAGAAAATGGCTAAGTGCATAGAAATATTCTATTTTGTGTCCACTTAAAATAGTGCTGCTTCAATTGAAATCAACTGTTGCCATTTCCTTCCCTCTCATTAACCAACACACTCAAACACACAGACACATACACACACACACAAACACAAACGCAATCACACACGAAGCATATACACTTCTCTGTATAAGTGAGGGCTTCCTATAAATCTGCTGAAACTCTACCACAACCAATAAAAAATTAAAATATGTGTCCCCCAGGATTGAAAAGTAGAATTAAGACTGGAAACACATCATTATTAATTCAAGGAGTAACGCATAAAGCCAGGTATCAGGTGGGTTATTTTTTAATATAAAGTGACATTTCCTATAACCTCTGGACCATGAGTCTACATGTCTGATATAGATAATTTCTTCGGAAATTGAAACCACCAAATTTGTGTGGGATAGCAGTAAATTGGGGTCGAAAATGAAGGTTCCTGTTTGTCTCTGAATCCGTTCTGCAATGTTCCGATTATATTTTCATGCATTGGCCCGTAGTTGGGTATCAATAAGATTTTTTGACAATTATGTGTAAAAGATGCAAAACCAGCACCCATCGTCTGACTGATGAATATTGTCTTTTCAAACTCTGTCAGCTTTCCTAAGCTTGGAAACAGCACAAGATTACTGTGAAGGAAAACAGATTCAGGTCAGCAACCCTGAATATAAAAGCTCCACTTGCAATATATTTGTAATAGTGAGAAAAGCAATTGCCCATGAATTCTTGGTGAACCAAAAGCAATTAGATTTACAAAAAAGGAAACTGTTAGAAATAAGTTTTCCATAAAGAGAAAAAAACAAAAACAACAAAACAAAACCAAACCAGCACAGACACCATTCCCATTACTGAAAGTACATCAGAGCTGATAGTGCTTGTATCAGAATATTCCAAACTTGTTAAAAATAAACGGCATCATTTTTATTATTCAAGGTGACTAAGAAATAAAGTTGGTGTTTTCAACTTTGTTGATACTGTGACTGGGGCCTGTAGGAATGCATTTAAGAGGTGAATTCAAAGTCTGTCAGACAAGGTAGGGTTTAAATCTCTCAACAGAATGAAATCTAATACTGTTCCTTTAATGCAAACTGGGAAGGAGAGTGTGAGTAACAGTTTAATCAACCCCCAACAGCTAAATGGATAGATGAGAGTAGACAGGAGAAGCGGAGCTGCCTGGCATAGAGAAGAGCAGGAAGAAAAAACCTGAGTAATATCTTATGGTACAGAGAGTGCTTTTCTTCTAGGCTTGCAAAACACTTGAAATGACTTCTCTAATTAATTCCTAGAAAATTTTAGGAAGAGTTGGCTGGGGCGAGAAGAGTTACCTCCTATTATATAGAAGAAAATAGGAAGTAAATCCCAGCCTGCTCAAGGTCATACAGGTGAGAAAGCCAAGAACAGAACTCCAATTTCTGGGTTCTATTTCCCGCACCCAAACACCACCATGTCTGTGAGCTCCTATGTTCTTCCTTAGGTGGAGGCTTTGAGATAAGCAGACATTAAAAATATAACAAAAAAAAGTGGAATCATCTAAGCCTAAGAGGGCTTTTTTTTTTTTGAATCATACTTTTAACAACAGGCAAATCTTTTTATTTTAATTATTCTTTTGATTCATTGGTTAATACAATGCAGGGCAAACTACCTAACATTTGTGAACTTCAATCTGGTAACTCTAAGCTACATGCAAAGGGAACTGTGACTCAGTCAGCTAATGTTATCACACTTAAAAAAAATGTATTTATTGAATCACACAAAGAAATTAAGAAAATGATTACCAATTATCTTGGCAAGGATTCCTTAATTAATTGCCAGCACTAATACCATGTTATCTTCTGCATATTAAAACAATGCGACTTCTATTAAAAACTATTCATTAAAGATTCATTCATTCTTTATTGCATCCTGCTGTTTCATATCTTATGTCGCTAAAGGGCTGCTTCCTAGAGTATGAGGTACTGCTGTGCAGGGAAGCAACAGCAACTACAGAATTTATGTTGAGACATTGCACTTCTGAATGTTCCACCTAGAGTATCACGAGGACGCTACTTATAAAAGTGAACACAACCAAGGTATAGCAGTCTAGTGTTTGTGTGTACGTGTGTTTGTCTGTGTCTGTGTGTGTATACACAAGCATTTAAACTCTAGGAGCTTTTTGATGAAAAACATATTAAAAATTTTAAAAGTCTAAGATGTTAATATTTCCTACAAGTATTCCATTCTCTTGGGACTACTAAGCACAAGACCTGTCCTTATGGAAGAGTAGTAAGCTGACAACACCAAGGGCTTATTAGGAAGGAGATATTTGTTAGACCTTCTAAAATTAACCTGCCTGTGTTCCTCTCATACACTTACAGCAGTAGTTCTCAAAGCGGGGCAATTTTGATTGCCAGGGCACTTTTGGCAAATATTTGGAGACACGGTAAGTCTTCACAACTGTGAGAGGGGGTTACTGGCATTCTGTGCCCAGAAGCCAGGCTATCTTACAATTCAGAGGACAGTCCCCCACAGCAAAGAATTATGTGGCCAAAGGATGTCAATTGTGCCACTGTTGAGAAACATTGATTTATAGAAAAAATATTGGATTTCTGCTACCAGTAGTCATTGTTGCTCTTAGCCAGCTCAGTCATAGCTGTGACAGAATTTAAGTTGGTATTTAGGTAATGCTGCTAAGATAATTAGAAACCACAGATTCTTTTCTACATTCTCCCCATAAATGAACTGAAAAAGGAATGGAATAATTAGCTAACTAAGAATTTCTGTAATTGTCACTTAATGCCCCCCACCATCAACCTCTCTACCAACACACGCCTTAATGCTAAGAATGGCTAACGTTTTATTAAGTTAAAAAGAATAAGATTCTATGTCTCTGACATATTTGAATCGAAGCCAAGGAGACAAAACCAAACCTTAGTCTGCAACCTCCCTTGGGAAATCTTTGTTCATTTTAATACTTGTTCAGTCAGCTGTCTGCCTGAATGACAAGGTTTTTATCTCTAATGTGAGTGGCTTTGAAGGCTACTCGCATTATCCATTCCTCAGCAATTGCTGCTGAAACCACAACGTTGCAAACTGATAATTAAATCCAGCTGCCTCTACTATGAATTCAATCATATCAACATTAGCAGCAATCTTAGTGGTTGTTGGTGGGTTTCTTTTTCAATTTCTAGACAACATAATTAACTTCACTAGCCTTCTTACATTAAACAAAACTCAGAGCTAAAGAATACTATGAATTAAACCACTATAAATACTATTCATGCAAAGGAACACAGCTAGATCATCAGGATACTGAAATGGTGCCAATGCGTTGCTAATTTGTGTCTAGCCATTTGACCTAATACACATTAATATTATGTTTAACCTATAGGTGTAGTTTCAGATTTCAATTACAAAAGCTCATGTTAACTGACAATTTACTACTCATGAAATATTAACCCCAGCATTTGTAAACAAGACATAGATCACAATGCAAAAAACCCAACTTGTAAAACATTGAAATGCACCCACTAAAATAATATTGAAGTGCTTTCGTATTATTTGAACTAATAATGCAAAAGAAGTGTGTTTTAATTAACTTTAAAATAATCTGTCACAAAGAAGAGAATACTATGAAAAATTATATGCCAAGAAATTGGACAACCTGGAAAAAATGGACAAATTACTCAAAACATTAAATCTTCCAAATCTGAATCAGGAAGAAAAAGAAAATCTGAATAGGTCAATCACTTGTAACAAAACTGAATCAGTAATCCAAAAACTTCCAACAAACAAAAGTCCAGGACCAGGTGGAGTCACAGGTGAATTCTACTGAACATCTAAAGAAGAGATAATACCTATTCTCCTCAAATTATTCCAGAAAATAGGAGAGGAGGAAAAGCTTCCAAATATATTCTATGAGGCCAAAATTATCCTAATACCAAAAACCAGACAAAGATGCCACACACACAAAAAAAGAAAATAAATGGCCAATATCCCTAATGAACAAAAATGCAAAAACCCTCAACAAAATATTAACAAACCACATTCAACAATACATTAAAAGGATCGTTCACCATGAGCAAGTGGGATTTACTGCAGGGATGCAAGAATGTTTCAGTATTTGCAAATCAGTCAACATGATACACCACATCAACAAAATGAAGGATAAAAAGCATATGATCATCTCAATAGATGCAGAAAAGACATCTGACAAAATTCAACATCTATTCATGATAAAAGCTCTCACTAAAGTGGGTTTAGAGAAAACCCACCTCATCATAATACAGACCATATACAAAAAATAACAAGTAACATCATACTCAATGATGAAATATTGAGACCTTTTCCTTTAAGATAAGGAACAAGACAAGGATGACCACTTGTCACTTTTATTCAATGTAGTACTGGAAGTACTTACCACAGCAATCAGACAAGAAAAAGAAAAAGTTATGCAAATTGGTAAAGAAGTTAAACTGTCACTATTAGCACACATCATTATACTATACATAGAAAACCATTAGGACTCCACCAAAAAACTATTAGAAGTAATAAATGAATTCAGCAAAGTTGCAGGATATAAAATTAATAAACAGAAATCAGTTCTGTTTCTATACCCTAATAACAAAGTATCAGAAGGAATAATTAAGAAAACAATCCCATTTATAACTACATCAAGAAGAATTAAAATACCTAGAAAGAAACTTAACCAAGGAGGTGAAATACCTATACTCTGAAAACTATAAAACACTGACGAAAAAATTGAAGATGACACAAATAAAGATATTCCTTGTTCATGGATTGAAAGAATTAATATTGTTAAAGTGTCCATACTACCCAAAGCAACCTAAAGATTCAATGCAATCCCTATTAAAATAGTTATAGCATTTTTCAAAGAACTAGAATAAATAATGCTAAAATCTGTATGGAACCACAGAAGACCCCAATCTGACAAAGCAAGGTTGAGAAAGAAGAATAAAGCTGGAGGTAACACAATCCCAGATTTCAAAACACACTGCAAAGCTTTGGTATTCCAAACAGTCTGGTGCTCTCACAAAAAAAAAAAAAAAAAAAAAGACATATAGATCTTTTCTAGATATAGTTCTTCAAGCAAAGGAAACAAAAGCAAGATTAAACTATTGAAACTACATCAAAATAAAAAGCTTTTGCCCAGCAAAGGAAATCATCAACAAAAAAAAGGCAACCTACTGAATGGTAGAAGATATCCACAAATAATGTATCTAATAAGGGGTTAATATATCCAAAATATAGAAAGAATTTAAATAATTCGGTGCCAAAAAAACAAACAATCCAATTAAAAAATGGGCAGAGGATCTGAATAGACATTTTTCCAAAGAAGACATACAGATGGCCAACAGACACATAAGAAGGTGCTCAACATCACTAATCATCAAGGAAATGCAAATCAAAACCACAATGAGATATCACATTATACCTGCCAGAATGACTCGAATCAAAAAAGACAAGAAATAACAAGTATTGGTGAGGATGTGGAGAAAAAGGAACTCTTGTTTCACACTTGGTGGGAATGTAAATTGGTATAGCCACTATGGAAAACAGTATGAAGTTTCCTCAAAAAATTAAAAATAAAAATACCATATGATCCAGGAATTCCAGTACAGGGTATGTACTTAAAGAAAAAAAAAACACAATTCAAAAAGATATATACACCTATATGTTTATTGCAGCATAGCCATGTTATGGAAGCAACATAAGTGTCCATTGATAGATTAACGAATAAAGAAGATGTGATACACACACACACACACACACACACACACACACACACACCAGAATATTACTCAGCCACAAAAAAGAGTGAGACCTTGCAATTTGTGACAGCATGAATGGACCAAGAGGGCATTATGCTATGTGAAATAAGTCAGAGAAAGAGAGGCAAATACTATACGATTTCATTTACATGTGGAATCTTAAAAAACAAAACAAAGGAATAAACAAAAAGCAGAAACAAATTCATAAATACAGAGAACAAACCAAAGGTTGCCAGAGGGGAAAGGGGTGGAAGGATGGGCAAAATGGGTGGAGGGAAGTGGGCAATAAAGACTTCCAGTTATGGAATGAATAAGCCTTGGGAATAAAATCACAGCACAGAGAATACAGGCAACAGTATTGTAATAGTGTTCTGTGGTGACAGATGGTAGCTATACTTGTGAGCACAGCATAATGTAAAGACTTGTTGAAACACTATGTCATAACCTGAAATTAATGTAACACTGTGTGTCAACTATACTTCAACTAAAATATATATATATATATATATATATATATATATATATATATACACATACATACACACACATATATATACATATAGCAGTTAATTATAGGGGACAAATCAGATATTTATCACCCTGTTGGCACTAAACTGTCTCTTAATTTATATTAATACAAGCTATGAGAAAAGAATACAGAACAAAATTAATATAAAATCTGTCACAGTTTAAACAGTTCAAAACCATCACTTTCTAAATTATGATGGCATCCGATGAGTACTTAGCCCAAAATGCACTTTAGTGTAAGTCATTTAATTAGTATTTGACATTATTAGCAAGAAAGAAAATTTTTCTGTACTAAGTAACATGTTTATTTGCACAAGTGCAACAATTTTTATGTTTATAGACTAAAAGTTTTAAAAATAAATGAAAAGACAAATAAAAATTGCTACAACCTCATTATTAGTACGGTTCACTCAACAATCAGTAAATGCATTAATTTGCTATTGCTATTATAACAATATCACAATATTATAACAATAGCACAACAAACTTCGTGGCTTGAAAAAACAGATTTCCTGTCTTCTAATTCTGTAGGTAAAAAATGCCGTACAGTCTCAATGGGCTAAACTCAAGTTGTCAGCAGGGCAGAGTTCCTTCTGGAGGTTCTAGAGGAGAATGTTTTCACTTGCTTTTTCCAGCTTCTAGAGGCTGCCTGCATTCCTTGGCCAGTAGCCCTCTTCCCCCATCTTCAAAGACAGCAGCATAAACTCTTCATATTGTTCTCCCTGACCGCAGCTGAGAGAAGCTCTCTACTTTTAAAGATTGCTGTGATTAGATCACACCCACCTTGATAATCCAAGATTATCTCCCCATCTCAAAGTCTTTATCATCACAGCCACATAGTTCCTTCTGCCATGTAAGGTAACATATCTACAGGTCTTGGGGACTAGGACGTATACATTTCTCTGGAGCCATTATCTTGTCTACCACAGTGACTGTTTACTGAATTTTCACATCAAACAAATTATCAAAATCAAAGATACATGACCCAGGATATAAGAATATTTACTTTTAGGGCTGCCTCAGTGGCTCAATTGGTTAAGTGTCAAACTTGATTTTGGCTCAGGTCATGATGTCACAGTTCTTGAGTTCAAGCCCCACCTTGGGCTCTTCGCTGACAGCTTGGAGCCTGCTTGGGATTCTCACTCTCCCTCTCTTTGCCCCTCTACCACTCACATGCATACACACACTCTCTCTCTCTCTCTCAAAATAAATAAAAAACATGTTAAAAATCTTTTTAAAAAGAATATTTACTTTTAATAATTAAATATCCTTTTTCCTTTATTAGGAAAGAAAGAAAAAAGTATCTTTCTTCGGAAACACTGACAATGATATGTAAGGTACTAACAGCATAACTGAAGGTAATTTAATGTCATAGAAGAAAACCTCAGAAACTGCAGTAGACCTCAGTTTGATCTGGAGTCTCACAGGACTGTCTGCATCACATTCTTCTGCCATCATAGGTGCCGTGAGTGGCATGAACAGGGGCTTGAGTGGCTTGAGTGCATGAACAAAATATCGCCAAATTCAGAATGCTTGATGATGAACTTTACATCCAACAAACATTCTCTTATCTACTTGAGAGTACCCTATGAGTTTATAAGCTAATTTTCATACTTCTTTGTCCCATGAAATGTATATAGTTTGTTACTATGTATACATCATCAAGGTCAACTGGAATGATGATTTCTTTAGACACCATTCGGTGGGAGGGGCCTTCGTCTGGTCTGCCTACTCTGAACACAGAACCCTTAACCACAAGTATCAGATTTCAATCCACCAGTTAACATATTTCTTTTTAGCAATTCCCAAGAGCTCTATAAAGTCAAGAGCAGACTAACTGAAAATGGCAAAATCAGCACTAGGCAATGGATATCAGCAGTTTACTTAAACAGACTATACACCTGCAGTAGTTAAGAATTATGCAAATATAAACTGTGATGGGACTCATCCATTCAACTAATGCTCACTGAGTGCTTCCTACATGAGAAGTACTGTTCTAGGCACTAAGGTATCAGCCTAGATACCCCAGCAAACAAAAGAGGCAAAAATTCTATCCTTAAAGAAGTTTCCATTGTGCTAAGATAAGCAGTCAATAAACGAGATATACAGTAGACAGTGTTAAATGTTAAGAAGAAAAATGAGGTTGAGTGGAGGCAGGAAATGTGAGCAGTGGCAGGAGTGAGAGGTGACGTTTTAGATAGGAAGGCCAGGGCAAGCCTCACAGAGGAAGTAACAATGTTCAGTATGGACTGACAACCTTCCCTCACTAAGCAGGACTAGCCCGTTGGGGGAAATGCTTTTGCCTGAGATCTGCTCTGATTCCTATTCCTCTATTGACATTTTAATCAGATGTCACCTGCTGGTGGTCTTCTGAATCCCATATTGGAACAAGTCCCGTATTCATCTTGGCTCATTTATGTCAGGGTGATTTGTATCATCAATTCCTGAGACTTCTCCCTCCATACTAACAGTACTAATAGTTTCTCAAAGCTTAGGCTTTAAAGTCCACTGTGTCTCCATAACATTGGCTATTTCTATATCTACCAGAACATACATACATACAAGTGAAGGCATTTTAAAGAGGCACACTCTCCTCCATTGCATACACTTCAAAATACCTAGACTCTTAAATGCCTCTTTTTGGCAATATGGGAGAATTGTGTTTTAAAAGTATGGTGCATGGCACGTTCACTCTAAATCACAAGAACAGCCACCATTTCTGAATGGCAACACATGATATATAGGTGGTGTTCTATAAATATCTATGTAACTTCTCCTGTATCATAGAGCATACAGTGTAATCATTTCAACCATTCGAGGTGAGACTTACGGTCCTTAGTTTATATGCAATAAAACAGGCTGAGAAAGGTTAAATCATCTTCCTAAGTTTACACAGCTAATAGCATAAAGTCAGGAGCTCTGCCAAACTCTGGTTCCCTCTCCCCAATAAAGTGTATCTGGGGCTGGTGGCTTCATCTACGCCCCCTCCCCCCAGCAAAGGATTATCACAGTACTCCTTCTAATTCCGTCACACGGTAGCTGTGGGACATATCATTCCTTCTTGCCTTCCTGGGTATTTTTTGGTAATCTGATAATCTACACCACATTTGGATGTTAAAATGGCACTACATTAAGATTAAAAGTAAAGTGCCTGTTATTCAGAATCCTTTGAGGATGAAGCAATCTAAGTTAAAAAAAAAAAAAAAGATTTTTAAATAGCTAAGCTCTAAACTTTCATACCCTAAATATAATGGTTTAATAAAAACACTTCTAAAATATACCATGAATCTGATCTCTTATATTTAGGACACTGAGTGAACCATGGGCAATATCTTTACCACTCAGGACCATCATTGGGTCGTTAATTACTCATTGTGTCCAATATGTGCTTGTACATACAGATTCACATATCGTCTGTCCTATGAAGATAACCGGGCCTAACAAAGTCCACTCAATCAGGAGACTCTATGATTGACTTGTCCCTTTCACATAATGGCAAATGAAATGTACCTGGCTGCCAGACATTCATTGTAGCACTGCTGCCTTTCTGCAAGTCAGTGGTGATGGCAATGAAGATGGTGATGATGACAATAACGATGATGGTAGCATTTACTGGGTGCTTGATACACGTCGAAAAGAGTATCAAGTAATTTATATAAATTTTCTCATTTAATCACTTAATAATTTTATTAGATAAGAATTGTTTCTCTTTTTCCATTTTACAGGTGAAGAAACTAAGACACAGAGAGAGTAAATAACTCTTCTCAAGTCACCAACTGAAAATCTGCAGAACTAAAAACTCATACAGGGCGCCTGGGTGGCTCAGTTGGTTGAGCGTCCGACTTCAGCTCAGGTCATGATCTCACGGTTAGTGAGTTCGAGTCCCACGTCAGGCTCTGTGTTGACAGCTCAGAGCCTAGAGCCTGCTTCAGATTCTGTGTCTCCTTCTCTCTGTTCCTCCCCTCACTCTCTCTCTCTCTCTCTCTCTCTCTCTCAAACATAAATTAAAACATTTAAAAAACCTCATACAGCCTAATTTCAGGATACTGTTTTAACCACTACACTCTAGTGCCTCAAATTAAAGAATAAAGCAGTCTTTATATGGGGATGCTCACCTCCCAGAAAGTAATTATCTTATTCACAGTTGCCTTCTGTTTACCATCATTCAGACCAGCAAAGGACATTAGCTAATGTTGATTAGCTAATGAACCCAATCAAAGAAAAGCCCTCTGGGGCTTGTACTCACCTGAAGAGACCTACAGTGTAGTGGTGAAAAGTTTGGACTCTGGAGCCAGGCTGCCTTTGAATCCAGGCCTTTCTACCTACTAGCTATGTGACCTTGGGCAAGTTACATAACTACTCTGTGCTTTAGTTTTAAGAAGTGATACTGGGTATTTACTTCATAGAGACATTGCAAGGATTAAATAGGTTGTTTATATGCAAAGTGCTTTAAAATAGTGTGTGGCGAATATTAAGAGCTCAAGAAACAAGTTATTAGTTTCTTATCTACACTAATGGTGGGGAAAACACTCTCATTTAAAAAAATCCACACAATACTACTGTGGGGATAGTTTCTCCATCAAATTCAGCAATTGGAAAATCCATCACAATAGAAGAAAATCAGAGCACGTCATTACAAGGATTCAAGGAAGATTACACTTGGAGTTAAGCAACCTGAGATCAAATCTCAGTTCTGTCACTAACCAGAATCAAAGCTATCACTCAGATGTGCCAGAAGATGCTGAGATCTTCTGTGAGTTTGTCCTGCCATCTTGGGGCACATGTGCCTTTGTAGAAACTAGTAAATGACTTACAATGTTCAGCAAATTAGCATGTGCCTCTGCTCATTAGTCCATTCTCAGCATTTTGTATTAACATGCCCATTGTTCACAATAGTTAATGAAATACATATTTTAGATCATTTTATTTTGGTGCTAAAACTTGTACTTCAACTATTTAAAAAACTTTACCAAAATTTCTTATATAATTGTTGAGATGTTATACAAAATACAGGAAGTATAGTCACAAATTAACCATGAAATGTTCAGTATCAGGTGAATACTGTGAGGAAAGCAGAGACATGCAAGACATATCAGGCTTAAAGAGTTTGTTTTCAGTTGAAAAGACAAGACTCAGACCACAAATAGACTACTGACCACAGAAGGCGAAAGGGCCAAACAACTGACAGACATTCAAATGCTGTAGGACTGGAGAGGAAAGAAAAGTAAAAGTGAGCTGGTGAAATCAAAGTGGATTTTATAGAAAAATTGGACCAAGGCCTAAAAAGCTCACAACCTGTAAACGTGGATGCATTCTCTAATCCTAAAATAAAATTTCCTTTCAACGTGGGGGCGCCTGGGTGGCTCAGTCAGTTAAGCATCCGACTTTGGCTCAGGTCACGATCTCACAGTTTGTGGGTTCGGGCCCCGCGTCGGGCTCTGTGCTGACAGCTTGGAGCCTGGAGCCTGCTTCTGATTCTGTGTCTCCTTCTCTCTCTGCCCCTCCCCAACTTGTGCTCTGTCTCTCTATGTCTCTCAAAAAATAAATAAATGTAAAAAAATTAATAAAAACAATTTCCTTTCAATGCGATGACTCCTGTTGATAGTGACTTTGAGGAATTCTGTGTTCTGAAGGATTCTGAAGCCAAACGTGGACTCAAGGGGAAAGAATTCTATAATCAATATTAACATCTGCCATAGGGAGAGAAAGCAGGAAGAGAGGAGCATGTACCTCTACTCTTTTTGACCAACTCTGTTTGCTTCCCACACTGCTCCCTACTCCTGTTGTTCTTTTGGAGTCACTATCTACAGACCTATCTCCCCCTTCTCTTCCCCTTTTCTCAGCTTCTCTCATTCTTTTCATTTTCTCCAGAAAATAAACAGTTATTTTTTTTGTTTGTTTACTGAAACAATTAAATACCATGTCCCATTCAATCTTGAGACTTCAGATACTCTCAATATCTTTAGCAACCCATCCCTCGCACCCTGGTTTTGCAATTTGAGAACCCAAACATTTATCATTGTGATCACCAGCACATCAACTACTTAGGTGTACTTAGGATGGGTTTTCAACATGATGAGAAGAGCATGAATGTTGCAGATTCTGATACAGAGAGCCACCTGTGCTAATGTCTGTTTCCCCCAGATCCACAGAATCCATAGAATGTGAGAGCAGGAAGAGATCTTAGAATTCATGCTTAATTTCTTCCTTGTATGAAGGAGGATGATGATACCCAGGAAATCAAGTCACTGTCCCAAGGAAAACAGAAAAGTTTTGTAATGGAAACAGCTAAAACTGAGAACATCTAAACCCATAACCTTTTGAATGTATTGCTTTAATCCACCTGTTGATTCCATACCCCCCCCCAAAAAAAAACTATCTACAAGATATGCCACTTTGCTGGTCTATTGAGTCTGTATTTCTTTTTCCTGCTCTTTCACTCACTCTGCTCAACAGCTTCTAGAAGGTTCTTGAAATGTATTTGTATATTTACCAGAGTACCTCTCTGAATGAGTCTTAAATCCCTAACACAATTTTATCCAAGCATCGTACATTATATGTGTCTACTTCTCGGCTCCTCAACACCTGGTATGAAGCAGATTATACTAATGACCAAAAGATTCTTTACTAAAGCTCATGCTATCTGCTACAGTGCACTAGGGCATGCCGAATTTCTGAGGTCCATAAAACTGAGGTATTGGTGTTCTGTATATAAATGATGGGTAGTGTTTTCATGAATTCATATAAGTGCTTCAAAGTAGCATTTGTTGCATCTAGATAATGCCAGGATTTGTTGGAGATTCCTAAAAATAAAAGTAACAGGCACCATTTATTAGGTACATACCACCTGCCCGATGCTAAAGTGGGTACTCCCCATCCATTTTCTTATTTAATCATCTCAACAACCCTGAAACTACACAGTACTGCCTCCATTTTACAGACGGGAACAAGGTAGAAGCAATTCAAGAAGTGCAAAATCCCTTGGAGTGCTTTTGTGAGTAAGTCACAGATTTCTTAGACTCATTCAAATGAAATCACATTATCAATATGGCCTGCATTGTTTATTTCATACACATTCTACCATGTTCAGATTCACAGATTAAAACATAGCAGCTCTCTCCCTTCCAAAATATAAATTTTATTCAGGGCTACCTGTGGAGATAGAAAGGATGCAACTGCCATGCATTTCAGGTAGATTTTCCAGAAAAGGGGTTTGATTTTCATGTCCTCAGTCTTTTTGTGACCACAGAAGCCCTACAAATTGCAGGGCAGTCTCAGAGATGCTTCCAGGCCATGCTAAAGGCTTTTCTTTAGCTGAAAAACGCACTGACCCAGACCATGGTTGAACCTGTGACCCATCGTTTCATTAGTACTGGTTTCTAACTGCTCTAACTGTCCCAGACAAATTTACATAATTACATGGTTGCAGAATACATACTTGAAAAGCCTTCAAAGAAAACAGTTTACTTTCTGTAAACATCAGTTTTCACACCTCAAAACCGTTTCCTAGACCCTTTATTCCAAATAGAAATTGCTTGAAAAATGTATACAGGACATTTAAGTGGTTCTTGTTGAGGCTTGCAATGGGATGTTTATGCCTATTTATAAACTTATGCCATCAGAAATCTTGGTGCCACTATGGTATCTCACTCAGTCTGTCTCTTCCATTTTGATGAGGAGAAAAATGCAAACTACTCTCTTCTCTGCTCCCCTTTCACAAGGTTAGCTAGCACTTTGAGCCAGTAGCAATTGAAAGCTAGTAGCTAGAAAGTAATTTACTTCTTTGAGTCTCACTCTTCAGAGCCAGTACAATCTGAGCACATTTTTGCACCAAAGACATTAAGGGAGAATTCCTTTTCAAGTGGTTATTCTTGAATTCATTTACTTTTGACACGCACAATGAAATCCCAATTCTCCTGCAGGCTGCAGTGCCTTTGTTTGCTGTTTTGTGCAGTCTATCTCCCTGCATCTTTGAATGAACAGCTGCCGAATTTCAGAAACTTGTGAGTGCTTCCTCAAGATGGACTATTACCACTAGAACTTGGCCAGCTAATGATTTTTCAATCACCATTTTGCTGTTTCCTTTTTAGAAAGACTGAAAAGTGACAGAAGATTCTCAATTTTGAACAGACTTCATGAGCATTTGAATCCATGGCAAGTACACTTTCAAGTAATAAAACTATTTCTGATAAATGGCACTAACAATGTTTGTAATGTGATAAAAACCTGAAACAGCTCTTCAGATATGTAGAAGATATTCCTGTTGCCTAGGGGCCATTTTAAAAGCCAGGGGCAAGAGAAAAGGTGAATTTGCATTGCCCAGTGAGACTGGGATCTCTAACAAGATGGGTGACAAGTTTTCTGTGTGATGAAAAACGCAATGATGTCAACCACAAACACGAATTCACAGAAGCACCACAGCTAAGCAACCTAAGAATGTTAGGATGAGATCGGGGGCTCTCTGTTTGAGTCCCGTCACCTACGTGTACGCTGATTTTGAACAATTTCTTGAACTGCTCCTTGCCTCCATCTTCTCATCTCTAAAATAGGGATGATAATAAAATGCTTCTTGGGGCGCCTGGGTGGCGCAGTCGGTTGGGCGTCCGACTTCAGCCAGGTCACGATCTCGCGGTCTGTGAGTTCGAGCCCCGCGTCAGGCTCTGGGCTGATGGCTCGGAGCCTGGAGCCTGTTTCCGATTCTGTGTCTCCCTCTCTCTCTGCCCCTCCCCCGTTCATGCTCTGTCTCTCTCTGTCCCAAAAATAAATAAAAAACGTTGAAAAAAAAAATTTAAAAAAAAAAATAATAATAAAATGCTTCTTTCATAGAACCGCTTGAGGAGTAAATGTGCTAATATCTTATTTGGTCTCTTCCATTTTGATTAGGAGAAAAATGCAATCTACTATATTCTCTTCTAAAATACTTACACTATTATATGGCAAATAGTAAATGCCAAACACATTTTAATTCCTATATATGAAATTGGAGGTCACCTAGAGGTTTAACCTAAGGTGCACTATAGCAGTGGACTGGTTCTATTATATCCGATCTTGTGCTTATGCCCAGTACCTGTCCATTTCAATACAGAAAATAAAAAGCCACTCAGCATGATTAATCAATCCTCTTGCAACTGCGACCAGCCTGGAGAAATACTTTTGAAGAACTACAAAAAACTGGCAGACTTTTTCCCTCTCTTATCTTTGACTTTTTCAAATAAATCTCTTTCAGTGCATCCTTTTCAAATGTTTTACCTTCAAAATATATCTGTTTCCTTCTTGTTCTCAAATAGAAAACATATTTGCAGTACTGGATCAGTCATGTTTGATGATAAAGTATATACATAAAGCCAGAAGATTTCTGCCATTTAAACTGGTATCTTAGTACTTTAGAGAATCTGAATAATTATAATCTCAGTCTTCAACATTCACATCTTCACCTGAAAAATGTCAGCAAATGCAATAATAATGTCATTATGCCATAGGAATTGAAAAAAAAAAATACTCTCCAGAAATTTGGTATGAATTTAAATTGCTGGAGGTACGAGCAAGTGTTTTCTCCTTATACTTCTTTGAGGAAAAGCCTCCCAAATGGGCAGAACTGAAGACAAAAGGTGCCACTAGGGCAGGCCGGGAAGAGACGCTTTCCAAAAGCTTATGCCCACGGATATGGACATGCACATTCAATACATACAGGCATTCATGAGCAACTATCAAGCAGGGGCATCTGGTAGATCAATCCCCCCCAACCCCCAGTGAAGCTAGCACAGGAAATGAAAATGCCTCCCCAAATACCAGTGTGCCAGAAGACATAATGAGAAAGAGGCAGATCTAGACTATGAAACCACAACATCAAAGGCAAATTTATACTAAGAAGATTAGATAGGCAGATTTGCATCCAACTAGTTTCAGTCTGAAATAAGCCAACGTGGAAAAAGATTTCATTTTCAAATGTCCATTACAATCTCAGCTAAGTACCAAGATCACCTCTAGAGAAATACAAAGAAGCATAAGCCATAAAGGCACATTTTTCTCTTTTAACCCAACAGTTTCACTCTGAAATCAGTGAAGAAAAATAAGGCAAGCATCCAAGATTCTCACTCTCATATAGTCACTAAATAAATATACATTCAGTTCCTACAGTGGGAAAGGAATCATCCAGAATTATCGTTTCATAATCCACTAGATCTACATTTAAAAACTTAGTTACGCTCTGCTTAAATGTTTACAGGCAAAAGGAAGATCGGATTTTTTTTTTTTTTTTAAGATTCTGACTTGAAACTGTCCACTACAACTGCTGTAAACCTGCAAGAGTCATGAAAATTGAATCTTAATTCAGTGCATAGTAACTTTACAACTGTTGGGTGTTAGGAACTAAGCAAGAGAAACAGGTCAAGGGGAGTAAGACTGCTAACTCAGGGGAGTCGGCGAGTCGTACTAGAGAGAGCCACAGGAATACTTCTGCAATCCTCCAAATTACTGAAGCCAAGCCCATCGTGTCAAACAAGGCTGTCTCTCCCTGAGAAACAACAACAAAAAAAAAGAATAGAAAAAAAGTTGCAGAGTAGACAAAGACACAAGAGAATGAAATTGGAAGTCTTCCGATGGCAAATTATTAATACCTTCTCTTTGAGAAATTGCAAGCAGGCAGAAAAAGGTCTAACCTGAAGAGAAGGATCAAAGATGGAAATAAAAGCTTTGATGCCCAAGTTGCTCTGTAGCCCCCACAGCACTGTGAAGCCCAGGAGTGCAGCCAGGAAGATTGTTAACTCCAAAAAAAAAAAAAAAAAAAAAAAAAAGTGCGGGATGAATTGGTACTTAATCCCTGCGAGGATACAGGAGTGGTATTAGGTAGTGATTAGCTGCTTCTGAAATTTAGTGAGGCCATTTAATTTGAAGCTAGGTATTTATATTTCTTTAGATTTTGCTCTAGAGTTTTTACATCTTTAAAAACATATGCTAGGGGCGCCTGGGTGGCTCAGTCGGTTAAGCGTCCGACTTCAGCTCAGGTCACGATCTCGTGGTCCGTGAGTTCGAGCCCCACGTCGGGCTCTGGGCTGATGGCTCAGAGCCTGGAGCCTGCTTCCGATTCTGTGTCTCCTTCTCTCTCTGCCCCTCCCCTGTTCATGCTCTGTCTCTCTCTGTCTCAAAAATAAATAAACGTTAAAAAAAATTTTTTTTAAAGACATATGCTAATGGTGGTGATTAGTCGATATGAATGTTTCATTTGAATAAAAAGTGTATTTCTCAAAAGAGAACATTATCGATTGGGTCATGTGAATCAAGTGGAACGAAGCTACCCATCCCAGGAAAAGCTAGCTGAGGCTGCTGAGACAGCCACAGCCTTGCTGTGCTGTTCAGCCTGGGACAAGGACCCAAACTGCTGATGTAATGGCTCAAAGAAAAAGAAACTGCCTTTTAAGCCTAATTTTGCAGACTCACACTTAAAGCTACACAGCAAGGTAAATAAATTTCTGATCACTCCATTAATTCACTCATTCAACACACACATTTAAAGCTCAGTTTGTTTCAGGCCCCTTGGTGGGAGCCAGATTCAAAGATGCTAAGGTTGGACCTGGCCTCAGAACTGCCATCTATTGATCACAGAACCTCAGACTTTGAAGTGATCATAAAGGTTGTTTTCTTCCCCTACTAGTCAGTGTTAACTTGGCAAGCCCCTTTATGCCAATCCTACCATGTGCTCAATCAGAATCTAGTTCTGTATCTTCAGCAAGAGGAAACTTGATACCTCCCTATTTAGACAGTATTCCTTTTTTTGTTTAAGAAAAAAAAAACAATATTAAAAAAAAGTTAGAGTTGGGCTCAATGTCATGTTCCTAAATAAACAAACAACAGAAGAAATAATCATCTTAATAAAGCCTCTGGATTCGATTTCATGCATTTTCTTTTTGCTTAGCAAAACTGTGTGACTTGGCAAATGGCACACATACATTCTCTTTGTTAATGATCAGATATCAAAAGACTGTCTTTATGTGAAGGCCTGTTTAGAATCACAATATTAAGTCTCACCTACTGATTCCCAGATGGTTCCCACAGGTAACATTTTATAACAGAGATAAGTTGAAGCCAGAAGGAGCCTGATGTACTTTAAAGCCACAAAGAAATCTCTTGAAAGTCTGCTTTCTGTCTGACCTTACTTCTTCCAGGACTCAACAGGGCCAGGATAGTATAGACTGTACTCTATACAACAGGGTAAGGAAGTCAGAAAATACCATTTTGAACAAAGAAGGAATGTTTTGATATAGTGGACCTTCAGGTAGGATCAGGACCACTTTTCCTGATTTTTGAAACGCTGTATGCTTGCTGCTATTGCCACTATTTTTCTTGAATGTAATCTTTACTATTCCATTAAAATAAAATACAATTGATCCAGAATGGTCAAAGACAGTCTCATTCTCCGAAACAATTTAATTACCTTAAGGTCACATACATTTTAGAAGGATTTCAAAATATTTAAAAAGGCAATAAAACATTTATTACTAGCTCATGCCAAACAACATATTGTTTAAAGCTTCAGAAGGCACTTAACCATTTCTCTTCACCACCAAGAAAATTTACTATTTGGAGCATTTCACTTTTCTGGCCAAAAGATCTGCTGTCCAAATGCCTGGTACAATGACTTGTTGAGTTAATGAATCAATGAATGCATGCATGTATCAATGAGTGAATATGTAATATCTCCAACTTTAAGTATCATCATGTCAGTGACTTCATTAAACTTCATTTTTTTTCAGTTCATGCAAAATCTCACCTTTCATTTCCTACTTATTAAACTATTAGATGTGTTCAGCTTTAATTTCTTTGTTACCTAGCTTTTCTTATTTGTTAGCTGACTATGAAGGAGACTTCTTCACCGTAAAGTATAATATTTGCCCTAATGCATTTATAAAATTTTAATCCTGCTTGTAATAAACATTTTTTCAAGTGACACTTGTAAATACCATGTTTCCTTCTTTAATTGTGCCATAGTCATAAAGTGGGACTATCTAAATAAGAAAAACACTTGATAAAGGAAAAAAGACTTTGAATTGCATTTTTCAAGACACAGTCAATATATTAACTTCTATGTTTCTTACAATAGCACATTAGTCTTAATTTCCATTTCCTCCAGTAGAAGTATAATTTGCTTCCTTTCAATTTTAATACCCATTATGCTCTCTCCTTTTCTTGTATCCTTTTGCATTATGGCTTCCTCTACAGGTGCCATCAGCATTTATACATAATTCTCTAAGTTAGCAATGAACTTACCGTTAAGATTATCCAATATTTAGACCTTCTCTACCCCACTGCTAACCATACATTTTTTATTAATTTTTTTTTTAATTTTTTTTTTTCAACGTTTATTTTATTTTTGGGACAGAGAGAGACAGAGCATGAACGGGGGAGGGACAGAGAGAGAGGGAGACACAGAATCGGAAACAGGCTCCAGGCTCCGAGCCATCAGCCCAGAGCCCGACGCGGGGCTCGAACTCACGGACCGTGAGATCGTGACCTGGCTGAAGTCGGACGCTTAACCGACTGCGCCACCCAGGTGCCCCAATTTTTTTAATGTTTATATTTATTTTTGAGACAGAGAGAGACAGAGCATGAGTGGGGAGGGGCAGAGAGGGAGACACAGAATCCGAAGCAGGCTCCAGGCTCTGAGCTGTCAGCACAGAGCCCGACGTGGGGCTCGAACTCACGGACTGCGAGATCATGCCTGAGCTGAAGTCGGACGCCCAACCGACTGAGCCACCCAGGTGCCCCTCTGCTAACCATACATTTATATAGTCAAGGCATTTGAGCCTTTCATTGAGCCTTTCATTTCATTTGAGCCTTTCACTGAGCCTTTCATTGTACTTTTTTTGTTTCTAGGTAAGTGGAGATTATCACAGTTGATGTGTTATTTCGGTATTTCCTTCTTTGTATATAAGAGCATCCCAATGCCAGCAACCACATGCTTTCTCGATTCTATAAGGGAGTCTTGGTCCACAGTGGACATTTACTCACATTAGGACTAAAATGAGAACAATATTTCTCTATGAAACTCCAAGTGAATGGCAAAGAAGCCACAACAACCATATATGTAGACTGTAGGGGGAAAACAGTTCTAGTTTTCTCTTCAGGTATTCCTGACACGTTCTTCAGCCAGCTGTAATATATTCTTGCTTAATTCACAGATTTATTTTGACCCTTTTCCAAGGTTAGATGTAATATAAGCATCTCAACATTGCCAGCAATTGTAGTATCCTGGAGAAGATTATTTGCGATAAATGAAAGCTAAGCAGGGGTCACTAGAACTCACAACAGAACAAAACATATCATCTCTTCTGTCAAAATGGAAAAAAAAATAGCCTTTACTTGAGTTACACAACTAAACCTCCAGTTGTTAAATATTCTTTAGCATGTAGCCTTTAAAACCATTACAATGACTTCAACTAATATCCATTCAAAATGCAGGCAGTCTCTTAAATCTTCAGGTCTCTTGCACTTTAGTCTCCTACTTCCCACATCCCCCAGTCTCCAGCATTGTTTAGAACTAACAGATTATAAAAATGTTATTTTTGCACTTGCCTTCTGTGGTTTGCCATCTGATTCAATAAATGGGTGAGTTAAGCCATTACTTTCAACCCACTTAGGCAATCCAGACACTATTGTTTTTCAGCAATGATGAGCAAAGCCCTCATCCAGTACCATCCTGCACAACTGAACAGCCACAGAATGCTACTTAATTCTCCACGTGCCCCACACTCACTAGGAAGCAGAACAAAGACTCAAAGCACTTTATTTTTGAAGGAGAAAAAAAGTGAGAAGAGACTTTTCCTCTGACAGAGTTTAGCCAGCTAAGTTGGAGGGAACAGTCCCCACAAGAGATTATCCTCACTTCTGACCCCAACTGCAAGTTCAGGGGGTTCCCAAAACCACCCTTATGTGCAATGACTTGTTAGAAGGACTCACAATAATCACTCAAAGCTATTACATTAAAATTGGCCAGGGGTATCTGAGTGGCTCAGTCAGTTGAGCGTCTGACTCTTAATTTCGGCTCATGTCATGAACTCACGGTTCATGAGATTGAGCCCAGTGTCAGGCCCTGCACTGACAGTGTAGAGCCTGTTTGGGATTCTCTGTCTGTCTGTCTGTCTGTCTCTCTCTCTTTGGCTCCCTGCTCTGTCTCTCAAAAATAAATGAATTAATGAATTAATTAATAAATGAATGAATGAATGAATAAATAAATAAATAAATAAATAAATAAATGAATAGAATTGGCCAAGGAAAGAAGTGAATAGGGCAGAGTTGGGAAGTACCACAGTGGAGCTTCCAATGTCCTCTGTAAAATCAGAGCATGTGACTTCTCTGGCATCGGCATGTGACAACATGTACGGACTACTGGACTGCTGCCAGTCAGGGAAGCTCAGCTGAGTCCCATGTAAAGAGTTTTTATTGAGACTTCATTACATAGACATGATCGATTCACTGATTGCTCACTTAGTTGATCTCAAGTTCCAGTTTCCAGCCCCTTTGGGAGCAACCTAAAACCCCTACCGATGTTGTTGGTCTTTCTGGTGTGGCAAGAACCTCAAACTAAGACTAGCCAAATGTGTCCAGCGCTCACCCTAAGTCATTTGTTAGACTATCCAATGACCCAAAGCCCCTGTCAGAAATGACATTACAAGGGCTGAGAGATTACTTCCCAGAAACTGAGGTCAAAGTGCAGAACTCTTTTTGCCTAATGTTAAATTCTTTCCTGCAGATCTTCACCTTTTCATTAGCCTTTGATTTGGGGCATTTATCTCAATGGTAAACATACTCATTATGGTTGTAACTATGCCCTTAGGCATTCCGAAGGCCAGGGGAGATTTATTTAATAAACTAGAGATTAAGAAAGCTAATTTATGCTTTATGCCTGGAGGTGAGAGAAGGGAGGGCGGGGGGCATAAAATGCAGTATGAAGCCCAGTTGGAAACACAGACTTTGGCATTATGAGCTTGAACAAACATAGCAGGAGTTCTTTCCCTCATTGGCAATAATGAAGGAGTGAACTGTCACCAACTACTACCACTTGCCTGGCAGGTGGCAGACACAGCTGGTTCTGCACCTCTGAGTGGAAAGAGCATGAACAGTAAGTAGTCTACACAGAACATTTGGAGGGATTCCTCAAAACTCCCCCTACAAGATCGCCGCATCTGCTGACTGCCAGCTCTATGTCACCATTTAGGTGAAGCACTGTGTTTTCACTGTTAAAATACAAATATGTTAAACCAGAAGTCTCCATGAATACTTTAGTTTGAGGCTGTTTACTGGGGGAAGTAATGGAACTAAATTCTGATGGATGAAAGGGAGAAAAGAGAAAATTTTGAATTATGAAAACTGCATGGAGGCCTAAATGGAAAAAGATGAGAAAGAATTAAAAAGGGGCCCTAGGGGCCTGTGGCAAGCCCTGCTGACCCCCCAGGTAGCTGGGTGACAATAGCATAAAACACTAGAGTAACGATCTGGGTTGAAATCTTGGCTCAGCTACCAACAAACTGTGATTTGGACACATCAATTAAGCTTCCTGAGTCTCTGTCACCTCGATTCTAATTTGAGAATAATATGAACTCCCTCACAGAGTGGGTGTGAGGCTTAAATGAGATAACATATGGGAAAAGCACCTTGTTAAATGTGGTTTTTTTAAACTACTATGTAAGTATGTTATTATTAGTTGAGCAGATTGGAAAAATAGCTTTAGCTTTTTGATATCTAATTTTGAGATATATATCTATCTATCTATAGATATATATCTATATATATATAGATATATATCTATAGATAGATAGATAGATAGATAGATATTCCCCAGAGCAATTGAGTGCTACAAAATAATAATGCTTCAAGCATATTAATAAAAAAAATAAAAATACTTCAAGATAGTTCCATAAAAAGGTCTATATAGTCACATGGCTCCAGAATACACTGGCATCTAGACAGTCTTTTGAGAGAATCACAATATACATTACCACATTGAAGGTTCTGGACGCCCCTACAAGAATGAACCCAATATTAGGCTGTTTGACATAGAATTTCCCAAACTGTTCCAAAGACAGAAACGACCTTTCCTCTAACACTTCTTAAAATTCAACTTGGGGGGGGGGGGGCAGTGCCTGTGTGGCTCAGTTGGTTAAGCATCCGACACTTGATTTTGGCTCAGGCCATGACCTCAAAGTTCATGGGATCAAGCCCTGAGTCAGGCTCTGTGCTGACAAGCATGGAGCCTGCTTGGGATTCTTTCTCTCCCTCTCTCTCTGCCCTGCCTCTGCTCATGCACTCTCTCTCTCAAAATAAATAAATAAACTTTCAAAAATCCAACCGAAACAGTGATCCAGAGAATAAATTTTGAGAAATACAGCTCTTTTTTATGGTACCTCGGAGGCAACAGTCTGCTTTTAAGATGAAGCTGAACATCTTTCCCAGCTACTGGCTGCCAGAAACTCATTGAAGTGCATGGTGAATGCAAACTTGATACCTTTTATGAGAAGCCTATGGCCACAGAAGTTGCTGCTGATGTTCTGGATGCAGAATGGAAGGGTTACATGGTCTGAATCAGTGGTAGTGACGACAAACAAGGCTTCCCCACGAATCAGGGTGTCCACCTGCTGCCAAGTAAGGGGCATTCCTGCTACAGACCAACGAGCACCGAAGGAAGACAGTGCGAATCTGTTTGGGGTTGCATTATGGATGCCAATCTCAGTGTTCCCATTTCTGCACTCACTGGTACCACTGTGCCTCACATCTCCTGGGGCCCAAAAGAGCTGGCAGAATCCACAAACTTTTCAATCTCTCCACAGAACATGACATCTGCCAGTATGTTGTGAGAAAGCCCTTAAACAAAGAAGGTAAGAAATCTAGAACCAAAGTACCCAAGATTCAGTGTCTTGCTACTCCATGCGTCCTTCAACACACACATCAGTGTATTGCTCTGAAGAAACAACATACTAAGAAACATAAGGAAGAGGCTACAGAATATGCTAAACTTTTAACCAAGAGAATGAAGGAAGCCAAAGAAACACACCAGCGACAGATTGCCAAGAGATGGATGCTGTCTTCTGAAAGTTTCTACCTCTAAGTCCAAGTCCAGTCAAAAATGAGATTTTCCAAGAGTAACAGATAAACAAGATCAGACAGCAAATACCGAAGCAACATTTGTTTGAGACACACAGTAAAGCAGACTATTCATGTTTAAAAAATATAATATTAAGGCATCATGTTCTATACATCCAACTTTTCACTATGCTTGACCAGTAAGGAAGAGGATGCCTTGCACAGATGCTCCTGTTGAGAACAAGGTCCGAATCTGTGTAGCTAAATCTCTACCTTCAATATCATGCACTCTCAATTCTCTTGACGATCAATACTCTCCTCCATTTGTGTAACCTAGAATTTGATTTTTATTTTGCATTGTCTTTCTCTTGTCTTCTATTTTGCCTCTTTCAGGAAATGTA
This sequence comes from Panthera uncia, assembly GCF_023721935.1. Taxonomy (NCBI): domain Eukaryota; kingdom Metazoa; phylum Chordata; class Mammalia; order Carnivora; family Felidae; genus Panthera; species Panthera uncia. Next base: position 95,305,511 of record NC_064810.1, read on the forward strand.
CCCTTAAATCACTGTCAAAGAAGCCTGTGATCATTTTACTGAGTACCCAGGACTGTTTTGTCTGGAGAACAGCACTGAGGTAGCAGGCCCTCCACATGCTTCCTCCCATCTCCTATCCCCACTGGCCAAATCCAGACTCACTCAACTGACCTGAGAGCAAGAATCTTGGAGAGAAGCCTCATTTTTCTTTACACAACATAAGACACCCTAATCACTTAAAGGAATTTTAATAATTGATTATCATACAAGTAGTTTCTAACATTGACCAGACTAAACTCTAGCAGAAAAGAGTGAAATGCTCCATTCCACCTATAGCCGTTACTAATAGACTTCTATTATAGATTAAATAATTTATGGTTTCAAAAAGAACTAAGAGTGGGGTGCCTGGTGGCTCGGTCAGTTAAGCGTCCAACTCTTGATCTCAGCTCAGATCTCAGTCTCAGAGTTGTGAGTTCAAGCCCCGTGCTGGGCTCCACATTGGGCATGGAGCTTATTTAAAAAAAAAAAAAGAAAGAAAGAAAGAAAGAAAGAGAAAAAAAGGATAAACAAAACAAAAACTAAGAACTGAAGTTGCACTACCCAAACCAAGTGATACATTCCCTAAGGTCTACCAAATCTTCAAATTCAAATGTCAAGCAAAAACTCATCTACACTATTCTTAAAAAAAAAAGTGAACCATATTCTGCAGTAGAGCATGTTAACTTTTTCTTATCCAGGATTTCTTTTTTCAAACTATGTTCATCAAGTTCCTTAAGAGAAAACAGGACTTAAACTTGTAGTCAAAAAAAACAAAAAGAGGCAGTTTTTTTTGTTTGTTTGTTTTTTTGTTTTTTTTTTTTTTTGAGAGAGAGAGAGAGACAGAGAGGAATACAATGAGCAGGGGAGGGGCAGAGAGAGGAGGAGAGAGAATCCTAAGCAGGCTCCGCACCATCAGTGCAGAGCCTGATATGGGCTTGAACTCACAAACTGTGAGATCATGACTTAAGCCAAAACCAAGAGTCACTCAACCGACTGAGCCACCCAGGTGCCCCTCTTGGTTTGTTGTTGTTTATTTGTTTTCATAATAGCCATTCTGACTAGTGTGAGGTGGTTATCTCATTATGGTTTTCATTCACATTTCCCTGATAATGGGTGATGTTGAGCACCTTTTCATGTGTCTGTTGGTCATTTGTATGTCTTCTTTGAAAAAGTGTCTTTTCAGGTCCTCTGACCATTTTTAATCAGATTGTTTGGCTTGGTGCTGAGTTGTGTAAGTTCTTTATATATTTTGGATATTAACCCTTTCTTGGATATATGATTTGCAAATATATTTTCCCATTCAGTAGGTTGTCTTTAGTTTTGTTGATTGTTTCCTTTACTATACAAAAGCTTTTCATTTTGAGGTAGTCACAGTAGTCTACTTTTGCTTTTTTTTTTTTCCCCCTTGCCTCAGGGGACATATCCATAAATATGTTGCTAAAGGTGCTACCCAAGAGATTACTCTTAGGAGTTTTAAGGTTTCAGGTCTCAGATTTAGATCTTTAATCCATTTTATTTTTGTGTGTGGTATAAGAAAGTGGTCCAGTTTCATTCTTCTGCACGTAATGTCCAGTGTTCCCATTTCTTTTCCCCCATTGTATATTCTTGTCTCCTTTGTCAAAGATTAACTAGCCATATGGGTTTATCTCTGGGCTCTCTATCCTGTTCCATTAATCCATGTGTCTATTTTTGTGCCAGTCTCAGACCGTTTTTATTACTATGGATCTGCAGTATATCTTGAAATCTGGATTGAGATGCTTCCATGTAGCTGTATCTTTAAAACACACTTTACATATAAAATTCCCATCTTAAAATCTTCAGTGGCATTACACATCTGAGGAGCTGCAGTCCAAACTATTTAGCTTGGCAATAATGAGTAGCATGGCATTAATCTACAGTCTTATTTGCCACAACTTTCCAAGTCTAACTCTCTACCATGACCTCATTCCTGTGCCCCTTTTAAGGTATTTCTGACAAAACATTCAACATCATTCATTATAATGATTTGTTTTCCTGTCTCCATAACCGGAATACAGACTTTGCGATAGTACAGCCATATATTTCTTACACAGGTCACAGTCATTCAATACATATGTGTATAATGAACAAAATTTTAAATGAAAAGAATCATTAAGTTCATACTTTTTGTAGGAAGACTTTTTTCTCAGCATACTGATCAGGTCTAAACACTAAAAAGTATAAATCCCTTTTAGAAATGTGGTATCAACTACCTTTTTCATAAACAAGAAAGTGTTATACACTTTAAAGAAACAGCATCACACAGTGGTTGAAAGGACAAAATGGAGAGCTGGACCGCCTGAGTCCACACCCTGGCACCATCATTTGCTACTTGTATGATCCCAACTAAGCTCCCTACCCTCTCTTTACTGCAGGTGCGCCATCTGTAATAGGGGGCTATTAATGGCACTTACCTTATAGGACTATTGTATTAAATGAGGCAACATGCATGAAGCATTTAGGACAACATCTAGTATGTAGAAAGCATGATTTATGAGTTAGCTATTACAATCATTATTACCTACCTACAATATTTTCTAGTACATCATTAATTACACCCTATAGAATAATATAAGCCTCAGTTGCGCTAGGTCATTCTCCTGTAAGGTCGTCATATTCACAACATCAGGAAATTCAGTCTTTTTTAAATTGCATCTTATGTTTACTAACACTAGCCATGCAAAGCATACCTGCAAGGGTGTATTAGTAAAAGCACTTTCAATTTTTTTAAGTTTTTTAATTTATTTTGATAGAGACAGAGACAGTGGGGGGGGAGCAGAAAGAGAGGGAGAGAGGGGGAGAGAGAGAGAGACAGAGAGAGAGAGAGAGAGAGAGAGACAGAGAGAGAGAGAATCCCAAGCATGCTCTATGCTGACAGCACAGAGCCCAATACGGGGTTCAATCTCACAAACCATGAGATCATGACCTGAGCCGAAACCGAGAGTCAGACACCTAACCAACTGAGCCATCCAGGCGCCCCAGTAAAAGTACTTTTAAAGCTGCTGTGTTGAAACAGTGTCAGAGTAGTAAATTTTCTGCATGGATTCCAAAGAATAGAATGCCTCATTAGTGGGCTCACAAGAAGATGTCAGATAGTTATTGCTTTACTTCCCTCATAAATGGTCTACCCGTCCCTTCACTGCACTTGTCCCAACCCCTATTCAATACTGCCATATCTTTCTGTCAAGTTATGTGAAGCAGAATGCAGTCACCTTAATACAGACTTGCTACAACCCTGTTGAGGGCTTAAGGCTCTCACTCAATGCATCTTTGTGGGGAAAACAAAATAATACTGAGTTTTACACTGCCAGCTCATGCTAAGGACACATATCAATATATCTCCATAATATAACCTGTTCTGTTTCATACGGTTGCCTAACAATGCTTATTTAGGACTGCAGATTAGTAAGTGTGTTCAATTAATGATTTTGCATTTTTTCCAAATTAAATCTCCTTCCCACACTAATTTTATAATTCAATTAAAAATAAGTCATCAAATTTCTTAGCATGATTTGCTCTTTATAAACCCCCTGCCATTTTTTTCTCCATTTTCAATGTTTCAGTAGGCCTACTGCTGACACGAGGCTGTGGATTAAAAAAAAAATGTTTTCGGGGCGCCTGGGTGGCGCAGTCGGTTAAGCGTCCGACTTCAGCCAGGTCACGATCTCACGGTCCGTGAGTTCGAGCCCCGCGTCAGGCTCTGGGCTGATGGCTCGGAGCCTGGAGCCTGTTTCCGATTCTGTGTCTCCCTCTCTCTCTGCCCCTCCCCCATTCATGCTCTGTCTCTCTCTGTCCCAAAAATAAATAAAAAAACGTTGGAAAAAAAAAAATTTTTTTTTTAAATAAAAAAAAAATGTTTTCTAAACCTCCTATATTAGTTTGCCAGGGCTGCTGTAACAAAGTACCACAAACAGGGAGGCTTAAGCCTCCGAGTGTTATTGTCTCACAGTTCTGGGAGCTAGAAGTCTGAGATCAAGTTGTCTGCAGGGTTGCTTCCTTTTGAGGGCTGTGAGGAAAACTCTTTACCATGCCCTTCCTCTAGTAGCTTGCTAGCAGTCCTCGGCTTTCCTTTGCAGTGTATCACTGCGATCATCTCCCCATGATATTCTCCCTATGTACATGCCTCTGCCCTAATTTCCCCTTTTTATTAGGACACCAGTCATATTGGATTAGGGGACTGCCCTGCTCCAGTATCATCGCACCTTAACTAATTACATCTGCAACATCCATATTTCCAAATAAAGTCACATTCTGAACTACCAGGGATTAGGATTTCGATATAGAATTCCCAGGCAGGGAGGGGGGACACAATTTAACCTATGCCACTTCCCAAAGTCAAAATGCTCTCGTAGACAGTCATTGCGAAAATCCTTTGGTCCAACTTCCTATCCACCAAGAACAGATACATCATGCAGAGAGCTAAGGTTTGCTCAGACTTCCCACAGGATAGGAAGCAAAGCAACAACAGCAGCCTTTTCCTCTTCACACTGTGCACTTCCTCTAAAGATTCTCAGAGAATTTATAGTCAACCAATGGAAGTAATGCTTGGACAATGTTTTCCAAAGTACAGATCACATGCATTATCACATAGACTCTCACAAATAACAACCTAGCAGACAGGCAATTATGTTGAATATTTTTATAAAGGGACCATGACTTGAAGGTTACGCTTGTAGGCTCTGAAGCTAGAACACATGGATATGTATCTCATATCTCCTGTTACCTGGTTGTTTGACCTTGGACAAGTTTGTATCCCTCCGTCAGGTACAACAATGTGGTAAATAAGAGTGTTTACTTCAAAGACTTGTTTAAGGATTGATAATTTAATCCATGTAAATCGTTAAGAATAGTGTCTGGGACCTGAAAGGTGTTCAGAAAAATGTGAGCTATTATTATTTTACAAATGATGACACTGAGGCTCGGGGATATAAGATGACTTCTTCAGGATAAGAAGTCAGTGATGAGACAACCTCAGTGCCAGAACTTCCAAGTGCTTTCCATGTTATGAGACAGCACTCCAGCAACACTTCATCTTGAAAATGAAACAGACATCAAACTTTGAAGTAATGGAGATACCAGGGACTCTGACACAGGAGTGGAGAAACACCCACTACTGTTGTATGCTCAAGAAATCCCAAATGTTGGACTGGCTGCTCAGATGCTAAATTTAGGGAAGACAAAGTCCCTGCAGAACCCCATCCGTTAAGCCATTTGTGCAGAAAGTTCTGAAATAGCTGGTTTGGCTGGACCAAGAAAAGCTGAAGGACTGCTGCCCTGAACCTAAACAAAGTCACATTTTTTGCCACATCCCAGACACATCTCTTATTGCAGCCAGGAGAATTACTTTTATTATTGTTATTGTTATTATTATTATTATTATTATTATTATTACTATTATTATTATTTATTCAGTTTGCTGTGTTTTTCATGTCTCTGGGAAATATTCTATTTCCTATGCTGAATCTCATATTACTGTTCTGTTTATCTCTAAGAATGAGTTGTATTTTGTATTTTCAACTCTTCTAAGAAACCTTCTGACATCACCTGGCATGTCATAGATGGACCCTTTCTGGTTTCTTTTAGGACAGAATCATAGTCCATCATAGCACTTGAGAGCTGCTATATAATCCTTGGTTTCTTGGTTTCTAGTCCCCACCACACTAAAGACACCAAATTTGTTTTGGTATCTCAGTATCTTGCACAAGGATAGTGTATAAATATTTACTGACCAACTGAAAGACTGACTAGAAGAATTAATTCATTAATTAATATTTGAATAAAAGAGACAAGAAGACCTCAGTCTTAGCATCCAACCATTAGGTACATTATAATTTAACTGACCTCTGACCAGAGAAAGGGAAGATGGATTAAGTGATGAGGAGAAAAAGTGTGACTTTGTGTGTGATATTAATCAGTTAATGAAGCTCCAAGTGGTTCTGCCTGGATCCACAGAATTAAAAAAGAAAGAAAATTCTACCACCATCTATCTAGTCTGATTTGCATGTGTTCAAATCTTCAAAGTATTCCCTTTGATTCCTTTAATCAATAGCTATTTTAGAAAGCTCTTCATTACTTCCTAATTGTCCAAAATCATTTTCTTCATTTTTCCTTATTAGAGGAAGATTTTTCAAATGAGTTAAGTAGATACACAATTTTAGAATCATTATTAACTTCAAGCATTTCTCTCAGTTATTAGCATGTCCCTTCTCTCTCCAGGACTAGATCATTTTCTCCATTTTTAATAGGCCATCTGGTTCATTTTCTAGACTTTCTTTTTCCCCATACTTCTCTAATAAAGTCAATATTACCCTATACTAAGACCAATCCATGCTTACAATAACCTCAATCCTAGAATTTTAATTTATGAGATCTCTAGTTGTAAATGAAGATGCACGTGATTCCCTATTTTGTCAACATGTCAACAAATAAGTAAATAATTAGCATTTATCTAGATTTTTAATCCATACCAACCAAATAAGTTGGTAAAGACATTACCATGGCCCACAAAATATTTTACAAATAATTTAAAAGAATGTTTTAATCCTTAAATATATTAAAATTTAAAATACACCTAACAAACTTCTCGGAATCTGTTTCACAGAAATAAAAGCACCATATCCTTGTGCCAAAAAATTGGCATGAAAAATTATGCAGCTGTTTGCTGCATACATGAGTGAGGACATGAGCACAGAGAAAGATACAAAAAAGGATTCAGCAAGTTGTTACTGGGGAGGAGAGAAGAAGTTGGAAGGGAAGAGGGAAAAGAAAGGAGAAGGTAAACACACACACACACACACACACACACACACACACACACAAAGAAAAGAGGGGAATTCATGGCAAAACAGTATATAGGACATAATCTTATTTATATAAAATTGCATATGTGTATATAAATATGAATAAATAAACAAAAGGATGACCTATCTGAGGGCAATAGACTGCACTTTCACTTTCTTTTATTATATATGGCAATGTTTTATAATTTGATATTTTTCAAATTTGAATTTTTTATCATTTGAATTCTTGCTTATATATATAATTTGAAAACAACATGAAGTTATTTTCATTGTGATATATATACTATAGGGAGAGAGAAAGACTAGTGTCAATCTGACCAAGGATTATGTACTCAACCATAAGAACTCAAACCCAGCTAGGTTATAAGCAGTACCACCAGACTATAATCAACCTATTTGATAGGGTATATGTCCTATCAATTATATTCTTTTCAAAAACATTCTTTGGTGATTTTCATCTTTAAACCACTTCAAGACTCAGCAAATGTCATTCTTCTTAATTGTTTCTCCATTTGTTTCCCCAAATACTTGATTTCCTAGGAAGTTTTCAAAATCCCTCCATGAAACCCTCTTTTTTTTTTTTTTTTTTTTCAACGTTTTTTAATTTATTTTTGGGACAGAGAGAGACATAGCATGAACGGGGGAGGGGCAGAGAGAGAGGGAGACACAGAATCGGAAACAGGCTCCAGGCTCCGAGCCATCAGCCCAGAGCCTGACGCGGGGCTCGAACTCACGGACCGTGAGATCATGACCTGGCTGAAGTCGGACGCTTAACCGACTGCGCCACCCAGGCGCCCCCATGAAACCCTCTTAAATTTACATACTTTGTGATATCTCATTTTGCTAGATACATGTGATACCATGTAGGAGATGTCTGAACTCCTACTTCAGATTGTACACCCCTCAGAATTCATGGTTTTTCTTTTTAAATTGAACACAGCAGTTCTACAGTGAAAGAAAATATGTGTCAAGATCTAAAGATAAACACAACTGGACAATAACACCACAAAGGAAATGCAGACTTCACAAAAGTATTTTGTATGATTGGTCTTCTCTCATGACTTCTGGAATTTTTTTAGTGTACAAACAAACTTGTGGAAAAGATACACTGATTCTGCCTACATTTAAAATAGCCCAGTATTCTCACCAACGCAAAATTGAAAAATAGGAAGTCTAACTTGAATTTCAAAAAGCATTTAAATTACTTTGGTATATAAAACTTAAGAGATTAAAATAATCAAAATATCCAAGTATTGATGTAGAAAACAAAGACTAAATTAACCCAGGTGTAATTTCTAGGTCATTATCTTTACCATATGTCTCTTTAATTACCTTTTCCCTCAGGGACTTGATGTTTTATAAGACTTGTTCTGCCCAAACAAATGAATTAATAAAGTAATAATGAATTATTTTTTTTAATTCTTAATGAATCAATGACATGTGTAATTGCCCATCACAGCTATTGATCAAGATGAGGAAATCAGTGTTATACATGTACTTGAAACAATTTAAACGTGTTATCATGGATCAACATATAATTTCTGCTAGCTTCTTGAAAATGATGAAAACAGTTGAAGATATATATGCTAGAGCTCTAGGAGTACACTAAACCTTATTTCAGAATCAGTGTTCCACAGTGAAAGAATAAATTGGGGTTGAAAATCGGTTTCATGTTAATTCACACATTTGTTTAAAAAAAAAAAAAAAGCAAACAACCCAGAAAAGAATATCAGGATTAATTTGCAAGAAGAGCTTTGAGGTAACCCATGAAAAACGTGAGCCTTAATCTTATGCCAAGAGCAGGGGAGATAAATGGGCACCCTTTGGCGCTCTGAGTCACCTTACAATTTCATTTACAAAAAGATTCAAGTAACAGAGAAGACAAACACACCAGCAAAAAATAAGGATTACAATATTTTTGTTAGTTTTTTTATAACTACTTTTTTAACTTCTACAAGATAGGTTTTTAATTTTGTTGTTTGTTTTGTTTTTTTTTTTCCTACCCTGAAAAGATAAAAACAGATGCATTCACATCCTCCGGAGACTCAAAACAGATGATCAAGTCAAAAACAAATCCTTTTGAAAGCACCCGATCTCATGGCAGATGCAGTAAAAGATAGATCACTGACCGTTTTAAAAACTTTCTATCACTGACCATTTTAAAAACTTCCTGTAGGAGAACTATTCAAAAGACACATGTCCAAAATTGACAAGCGATAGAGCTCCAACCTTGAAAATTAGGTTACCAAGTGTTGATACTTTGAGAATCGAGCAAATGTTGGGTTTTTTGCTTTATTTTGTTTTTAATAAAGGGCATAAAAATAGCAAATATCGTATCACATTGCATTTGTGTTAATCCCCACTTTGTTCATCCACAAACCACAGATACCTCACAGAAAAACACTGTACCAGCACTTTCAAACCATGAATCTGTTAAAGATTTAGCATCTGAGGTCAGAATGAGGTTTTCTTATTAAGCTGCCATTTCCTTTACAAGAGAGGCTATTTTGTACTGACTGCTACTCTTTGAACTCTTATAGTGAATAATTAAAAGTAAACTGCAAAGCATATTTTGTGATGCTGAGTACACTGTAGGTTGTAGGTTTTTGCTTAGTGGCTCATTTTAAATGTTCACCAGTCCCCAGAGGGATAACCGTGTCATTAGTCTGAATCGACAGCATTGGCTGGCCCCTAAAAGCAAAGCAGACAGGTCCAAATCATAAGAAAATAGTCTTTTTGGTGACTCACCATATCGGTGGCCTTGAAAACCCACTGAACACTTTGCACCGCTGGGCCTGACCGTCTGAGCAACTCCTTCCATTGAAACATGTTCCCACTGCAGGGACAGCTAAAAGGAGTGTGGACAAGGAGGGTGAGGGAATGAATGAATGGAGTTGAGGGAAAAAACAAAGTCCTCAATGAAAGTACACGGCTAATATAAATACAATCTAGAAATCCCCACCAGCCTCTCCAAGGTGAGATCGCACAATGTTTTCATTGTAAGATAAGGCCTTGCTGTTTAAAGCCAGGTAGAGCTCTGTTTGTAATCACATCCACATCACTAGAAGTCTGTAGAAATACAGAATCTTAGACCCTACCTCAAATCTACTGAATCAGAATCCATATCTTAACAGGACACCAGGTGATTTGTATTCACTCTCAAGTTTGAGTAGCACCAGTCTAAAGAAATGCCACAGAGAAGATGATCATGTGGTCAAAACAATCAAAAAATCAAGTGAGAAATACTAATACTTACCAGAGGCAAAGGTCTATGACAGGTGTCATCTTACAGTTGTTAATTTCCAGGAGTTTATAGCATAGTTGAGATGACATAGTGGCCAGGTGTTTTCACCGAGCTTAACCAGCCAGCTGCAGTGGCCTCGCACAGCATGCAAATACACCTGACCCTTGGTGCACACTCAACACTAAGCCTGCTTAACATGGGAAGTCTGCAGCAACTTCACTAAGATATTTCAAGAGCAGAAAGCACAGTGGGGAAGGAAGCAGGATGCCTACAAACTCCCTAGGGTGCGGATAGCAGAAGAGATGAATGGTCGTGCCAAGATGCTGCATTGATTGCAACACACTGAAGCATTTTAAGTGACTTTGCAATAACCATAAACACATAGGGAAAGGAGCAGCTAAAAGGAGCCATTTCTTCCGGCATGAATGAACTATATAATGCCACTAGTGCGGCTGCTTGAGTGCTGTCAAACATACTCCAAAGGTTCTGGAATACCCTCACCAGAGGTTTGTAAAAGGACCACATACCTCATCTTAAGAAGTAAGCTGCCTCCAGAGTCCTGCAATTAATCATGACAAGCACAAGTTGAGAAATCCCATTTAGATTTAGTACAGTGATTTCCCTCCAGACTTTTGAATCAACTGTGGATTACAAATTTGATGATATGGGAAAGGGGCAAACAGAAAAGGGAGATAAAAACCAAGGTGTAACCTGTCTGGCTTTAAATAAACTTTTAAATAAAGAGATAGAATATAAAGCAAACAGTTCTATGCATTCTGAGTCCCGACCTATCATTAAAAATGCGTAACAGAAAAGCTTTTTGTACATTTCTGCACATGTCAAGTGTGAATTTTCAGTCCAAAGAGTTGCTCTGAAGCTACGGTGATTCTAAAGATGCCTGAAACTTGACAGGCATGATATGACTGAAGCCCAAAACAGGGAAACCATTACTTCTAGGGACACAGAGTTAAACAGGAAGAATTATAACTTACAGTGTAGGCATCCAGGTTCATTGTCCTGTGGGTTCCAACCAGGCCAGCACTTATAGATGGCCTGTTGCTGCATGCTGTATGCTTGTCTGTAGCTGGTGTAGTACCGGGTCCTGTGAAACACAAGAAACTAGACCAGTAATCCTTCCTTGTAAGGCAAAGCTGTTATCTTAAAATCATCAAAAAATGATCCCCTCCAGTTCAAATCCTGCCATTCACACACACACACACACACACACACACACACACACACACACATAATTTGTTTATATTATACATGTCCGCACACCCACACATCACTACACACCCAACCAAGATTACACAACCAAAAATCAAAATAGGTAAAGGTTAATGAAAATTAAGAAGGACCCCCATGTCCTATGGTATAAACTATCTGAAGGGTCACTCAAGCTATCAAGAATGAAATACAAAATTATGCAGACTAATAAAATCCTGATGCATAATAAAGTCCATACTTTTCAACTAAACGTTGAAGGCCCCTCATATGTGGCTCCTACTATAACGTGCTTTCTTAGCAGTGGTGACATCACCCACAAGACAGTGACCATTGGTTCTTGGTTGGGAGGGGTGAAAAAAACATACATAATGCAATGGTTGTTGGTCCTATAAAGGAGCACAGTACACAAACAGATAAGGTATATCTGTGGTATTAAAACTTCATGGGGGAAAGGGACAATCACTAAAAAAAAAAAAAAAAAAAAATGCCTCCTTAAGGAGGCAATAATGAACACAAGTTGAAAACACTACACTATTCATACTGACCTCTCAAATAGACTAAAATACCAAATATCTCTAAACAAGCTAATTTTCTTTCCATCAAATCCAAGTCATATATATTCTTTATGTCCAAAGTATTAACATATTTTCTTCCCTTCACATACCCCTCCTCGTATCCCAGCCCAAATGATAAATTATTCAGGGTCAAGTCCAAGTTCCACTCTCTCCAACTGACCTCTCCCCACCATATGCCAATGTCCTTATCCTCTCTCAAAAACGGATCTTACTGGACATACTATTTTTTATGACACGACTATTCAGGATCTTGAAGTGTAGCCTCATGTTTTGTATGTGTATGTTTGCAATAGGGTCAAAAGTACAGGACTGCACGCTTATACACAAACAAAAGGGATATTAGTTTGGGAAAGACACCAAACCTCTCTGAACACCTCCCAAAACCAGTGTTGTAAGTATCTGCCAAACAAATTTAAAAAAAAGATAAAACTACTACACTTTTGACAATAAAAATATAAACCATATTTTACTTATTCATGTTTGTTTTCCCAAGTCTGAAAGTCTATATGGTAGTGAACTTTCTTTGGTTCAATATAATATTAACAATGATTAAACCCTGTGGGGGAGAACAGAAAATCTAAATGAAAAGCCATTTTCAAAAACAAGTATTCTAAAGAACAAACATACTGAGTACCTACTGTGGAGCCACATATATTAAATATGTTTTCAGTTAATCTTCATAGTTCTATGCATGGTTTTATTTTTCTAATTTTATAGGCTAAGACACAGAAATGTAAGAACTTTGCCTGGGGCCAAACAGCTAGTAAGAACCAGGGGAAGTTTTCTGACTTACACTTAAAGTTCCTGGGGCATCTGGGTGGTTCCGTCAGTTAAGCATCAGACTTTTGATCAGCTCAGGTCATGATTTCTCAGTGTATGGGCTAGAGCCCCATATGGGACTTCACACCGACTGGGATTTTCTCTCGCTCTCTCTTCCCCTTTCCTGCTTTCTCTCTCTCTCTCTCTCTCTCTCTCTCTCTCTCTCTCTCTATCAAAATAAATAAACTTTAAAATCTCTAATCTCTCTAGTGGATTTTTAAAAAATAAAAAATAAATTTAATTTAAAGTTCCTGAGTATGACTAAAAAAAAGACTACCTATCTGAAGCTTAAACACACATACACACAACACACACACACACACACACACACACACACAGTGTATATATATGTACATATTCACAATTATAAATGATTTAGTCTTACAATGTTTTATTTAGTCCTGTATTAGCAGCATTCTGCTATTTCTATACAATGACAAATCCAGTTATTTATAAATGTCCCCAACTTTCCTTGACAATAGTAATAATGACAGTGATGGTGAGAAATTCATTAACCTAAAATCATACTTTTTTTTTTAACTTTATCCTGCATTCAGACCCAGTTGATTCATTTACATAAAACTTAACCCATTAACAACTATTTGCATGAAGAGGTACTTAGAGGTTTTGTAAAACTAGTATAACACTTTGATTTAAAAAGTCCATAATAAAAAGCTTGACTCAGAAAGCTCTGTACATGCTTTTATTCTCTTCTTCCAGCCTGCCCAGTTAATCCTAATTCAAAGGCCGTAATAAAGTCACAGAAGCTCTAGGTTTCAAAGTGTTACAAGAGAACCAAGGGCAGGTCAGAGAGTGGTTCACAACCTGGGGGGCCCTGGATCCAAGTCCTGCTAAATTTAGCAAACCGACACAATATTCCTTGTTTCTCAGTCTTCTGATGTTCAGCTTTCAACAGTTGATCATGCCAGGAGATAAAATTAGTGGCATCTAACCCAAAATAACTCACACATAAATGAGGGCTAAACTAAAGCAATGACATATCTTGCCTCTGACGGAAAATATATAATAAATCTGAAAGTTCCTGGTGGGTCTATCCTATGCTCATTTACTTAGTTATACCATCATTTTCCAAAACTTAATGGATGAAATCTTTAGATGCAAGTGAGCCTTTTGGTTTTGATTTTTAGTGATCAAAAGGAAATAGCGGAAGCACCCTTACCTTCTTTCACAAGCCACACACCATCCGAGGCCGGCACAGCCCCGTCTCCAGAGCCAGCGTGTGTGAGCGGCTGCACACACAGTTGTGGGACTTCACAAACATTTGGCCTTGGGGGAAAAAAAAGAGTAGTAATGTGATAAAAGTCGACTGTTTCTTTATGTTTTATACATGAATCATTTATTTCTTCATGTTCCACAAAAGCTGGTGGTGCCTTACATAAACACATAAAGTAAGAGAGAAAAACACAGCCAATATAAAAAAAATTCAGGCCCAGGAAAAAGAATAATCAGAATAAATTTTAAAAACAAGAAGACATTTAGAAGGTAAATATAAAAATCAGAAGCTACCTTGTGCTTAGAAAAATTGGGCTGGGAATTAAGTTCTAAGCTCTTGGTAGCTAAAATTATACAAAAGAAACAAGTGCATGATTCTTAACATCCATAAAGAAAAAGCAGGCTTATTTATCAAAAGAAGTTAAACGTTTCCTGGAAATCATTCCTGAATATTTCCTATGGGCATGGTTAGTTCAATTCCACACATAATGCTTGTTTAAGCACAAATATTTTTCAACCACCACTACTCTATTCATATTTCCTCATAGAAAGTTTATACAAACTTCCGGGATTTTACTAACACACTAGTTTTTTAAATGTTTGGAGCTAGATACATTGACAGCCTGGAATGCCAAAGTTAAAATCTTTTTTTTTTTTTTTTTTAATTTGAGGGATGCTTTATTTAGTGGTGAACGAGTTATAGTCCATATCAACTGTTTTACATATGAAGACAATACTAATCAAAAAAGCAAGCTGGCCCAACCACACTAATACTGTCATGCATTCAAAGTCACCTGAATTCCATGCACAGACCTCCCTGGACTTTGATGTTCTTGCCTTCAGAAATCTCACCATCTAGCATAGTGTCACTGCTCACAATCTGCTGAAAATTGAAATGATTTCTGATTCGGGAGTTCTAGTCAGCCCCTCACGAATGCTGTGAACTTGCCCAGCAGTACAATAATAATACTGATAAGTACATCTAATAGTACTTCCCACACTAGAATCAGTTATACCACCCTCTATAGCTGCAGTCTGTTTCTGGGATTCCTTCTTTCGGTGGCTCTGACTAAACCTCATCATCTGACTTCACTTACAGCCCAATTCGCACTGCCAGATATATTTCTGAAAGGTGACTGTTGGGACTGTTAACGTCACCTAAGTTGAATGAAATTCATGTTGAACTTTATTTATAAGCTTGCATAACTCATTTGAATACTTTAATTAAATACTGTAACAAAGCAATAAATGTAAAAACTGCACATAAGTCAGGCATCCATAATATTGTCAAGAACTGGGTGGGGGGCCTAAAGAAAACCTTACTTTTCCAAAATTCCATATTAGATTCTCTGCCTATACCTACACCTTTATGTGGGCTTACATAGCTCCCAACCATTCTAACCAGCTCCAGTTAGAATGAGCTCACCACACCTTTGTTTTTGCCGTCACAGTTTGAAACCTTATACCTTATCCAGTCTTGAGCTCCATTTTGTAACCTACCTTCATCTATTATCCACCCATCCATCCAACAAATACTGTCATCTACACGTGCTAGAAGTAATTCTTCACACAAGGATTTGAGTATCAATTTATTTGGGAGGTGCAGAAAACACTGGTAAGAGAGTTGTGAAATGAGGCAGGGGAAAGTTAGCCAATAAAAAAATGCATTATAGAGCCAGTCAACACCAGATAACCAGCACCCTAAACGGATGAGGGAGCATGGGCCTCTATTTACTAGCTCCTATCAGTGACTGGTTGAAGGCTATTTCCTCTCCAGCATTTTAGTGGAAGCACAGGTAAGCAAAATCAGCTTTCAGAGGTCAAAGTAAGTCTTCAGACAAAGAAATGCAAATGCTGTCTTACATTTAGTTCTTTCATCCATTTTGAGTTTACTTTTGTGTATGGTGTAAGAAAGTGGTCCAGGTTCATTTTTCTGCATGTCGCTGTCCAGTTTTCCCAGCACCACTTGCTGAAGAGACTGTCTTTATTCCATTGGATATTCTTTCCTACTTTGTCAAAGATTAGTTGGCCATACGTTTGTGGGTCCATTTCTGGGTTCTCTATTCTGTTCCATTGATCGAGTGTCTGTTCTTGTGCCAGTACCATACTGTCTTGATGATTACAGCTTTGTACTATAGCTTGAAGTCCGGGATTGTGATGCCTCCTGCTTTGGTTTTCTTTTTCAAGATTGCTTTGGCTATTTGGGGTCTTTTCTGGTTCCATACAAATTTTAGGATTATTTGTTCTAGCTCTGTGAAGAATGCTGATGTTATTTTGATAGGGATTGCAGTGAATATGTAGATTGCTTTGGGTAGTATCGACATTTTAACAATATTTGTTCTTCCTATCCAGGAGCAGGGAATCTTTTTCCATTTTTTTTATGTCTTCTTCAATGTCTTTCATAAGCTTTCTATAGTTTTCAGTGTATAGATTTTTCACCTCTTTGGTTAGATTTATTCCTAGGTATTTTAAGGTTTGGGGTGCAATTGTAAATGGGATCGATTCCTTGATTTCTTTTTCTGTTGCTTCATTGTTGGTGAATAGGAATGCAACCGATTTCTGTGCCTTGATTTTATATCCTGCAACTTTGCTGAATTCATGAATCAGTTCTAGCAATTTTTTGGTGGAATATTTTGGGTTTTCCATATAGAGTATCATGTCATCTGCGAAGAGTGAAAGTTTGACATCCTCCTGGTCGATCTGGATGCCTTTTATTTCTTTGTGTTGTCTGATTGCAGAGGCTAAGCACTACTAGGTATTTATCCAAGGGATACAGGTGTGCTCTTTTGAAGGGACATATGCACCCCAATGTTTATAGCAGCACTATCAACAATAGCCAAAGTATCGAAAGAGCCCAAATGTCCATCAATGGATGAATGGATAAAGATGTGGTATATATATATATATACAATGGAGTATTACTCGACAATCAAAAAGAATGAAATCTTGCCATCTGCAACTAGGTGGATGGAACTGGAGGGTGTTATGCTAATGGAAATTAGTCAGAGAAAGACAAATATCATATAACTTCACTCATAGGAGGACTTTAAGATACAAAACAGATGAACACAAGGGAAGGGAAACAAAAATAATACAAGAACAGGGAGGGGGACAAAACATAAGAACAAACAGAGGATTACTGGAGGGGGTGTGGGAGGGGAGATGGGCTAAATGGGTAAGGGGCACTAAGGAATCTACTCCTGAAATCATTGTTGCACTATATGCTAATTAATTTGGATGTAAATTAAAACAAATAAAATTAAAAAAAAAAGAAATGTAAATGCTGGCAGCTGAAAACCTGGCCAAGTGTACATAGTAAAGGAGAGGGGACGTGGGTGCTGCACTGACAGTTTCAGATGGGGGTGGTACAAACAGAAAGTCCATATTCATTTTGCATTGACAATACAAACAGGGAAGAGAGAGAAAGTAAAAGCACCTAAATAAATACAAAATCTGAAGTGCTAAGATGGAAGCAATCAGGGGGCTGAAATACAGATAAGGGAAGCTTACTGACATTCATTAATTAGGAAAAGCCTCACTTGAAGAGATGACACTGTGACCTGAAAGGGTGAAGAGAAGCCAGTCATAGAAGAAACCCCTGGTGCCATTCAGGCGGAAGAAACGGAATGAGCAGAGGCTCTAAAGGTGAAAAAATTTGCCCTCCAGAGGATCTGAAAGAAAGCCAAATTGGCTCAAATGATGAGATGCTTGGTAGGGTAGGCAGGGCCTTTCAGGATGAACAATTTTGATTTTTTTCTCAAGGCACTGGAAGCCACAACAGATTTTTAGAATTCTGATTTCTGGCCTCCTTTCTCACAGCCAGGATCTGTGATACCAACTGTAGCTTTCTTGACAATGACCTAGTCTATCTATATCTGCTCCCAGGCAATACAAGTGACAGCCCAGCCCAATCCACCCTTTCCCCAAATCCCAGGAATCTGCCACACTCCCCTCAGGGTTTTCCTGATTCTTACAAAGAAACAAGTCCTCGAGGGAAATCTGTACTTTCAAAAAGACCCAACCCAGCAGCACCAGTGAACTTGGAAAGGCACAGCAAACATTGTATGCATCACAATGAAATTGTATTAGACTAAATAGAGTCTCCAGGAAACTAACTGTAATCCAGATTGTCACCAGGTAATTTCTCTGATAACATCATAAGAAATGTTAATGTGACTTCAGAACTTCTCATTATATTACTGAACCATAGTTAACAAGCAGAACAGTTTTTGGTTAAAATGAGCTTTTATTTGTGGCTAATCCATGCTGAGGAATGTTTTGGTAAAGCAGTATCATTCTTAACTTCCAAGCACATGTGGCTAAGTAAAGTCAGCCACTTGGTTATTCTGTAGGTGTCCTGAGTATAATTAAAAAAAAAAAAAATTGGGGCACCTGGGTGGCTCAGTCGGTTAAGCATTCGACTCCGGCTCAGGTTATGATCTCGTGGTTCCTGAGTTCAGGCCCCTTGTCGGGCTCTGTGCTGACAGCTTGGAGCCTGGAGCCTGGAGCCTGCTTTGGATTCTGTGTCTCCCTCTCTCTCTCTCTGCCTCTCCCCCACTCATGCTCTGTCTCTCTCTGTCTCAAAAATAAATAAACACTAAAAAATCTTTAAAAATTAATCTCTTTTCTTAATTATGAAAGCTATAAATGCTACTGGTAAAAAAGCCTCAATAATGGATAAATACAGAAAGTGAAAATTGCCCCCAAGATACTCCCAGATACTGCTAATAATCTGATGTATGATATATTCATACACAATTCTTTTTAGGGGCACACAAACATATTTTTGCATAAATGGGATTACATCTACTTACTATTGCTTCAATTGTACAAGTACTCTTTTAATTAGCCAACAACATGGTATGATTACTTTTTCATTTTGAAATATATAGAATTACTTTAACGCTTTGTTTTTTTTCCACAGTATGGACTTCTCAGAATAATACATCGGAATTAACTTAGCCAATATCATATTGACAGTCATTTAATTGTTTTTAATAATTTGTGACTATAACCCCTCTGGTGTCACTTCCCTTAGATAAACAACTGAATTACAAATTTTTTTCTTCTTAGATTTTCATATGCAATATTAGTTTCCCCTGAGTCCTCTTCATTCGGATTTTCTCTTTTTAGCCTTCCTCTTCTGTTTTAGGCTTTGTCAAGTATCAGGTTATCAGCCTATTTTTAAAGCTATTTTTCTCACCAAAGGCTGATTGGGAGCTATGAATAATAGGAGTGGCTTATACCTTGTGGGCTCACTGTGGGATAATTAGGGGTGAATCTTTTTTCTTTCTTTTTTGGGAAGCTCTTAGATGTTAATGTATGAAAATCTGATTTCTAAAGCTTTTTTTTTTTTCCAGAAAAGTATCCCAATCTCCTGCCTGAAGCAGACAATTGTGGTTGAGTGGGAGCAGAGCAGGGTTTTCTGTCCAGCCCTGCAATTTGGAGGAAGGGACCTGGAAATTTCAACAACTTTACCTACAGTCTTTCATAGAACTCTCTGCATCCAGCCTCACACATCTCCCCTGTGCATTCCTTGTCTTCACTCTAAATGCTAAACATTGAACCTCTCCAGGGTTACTTACGTGTGAAGGGACCGACAACCAGACAGAATGGTATCAAGATTACATCAAAGTGAAAATATCTGAGCTTCAGAGACAGAGAGCAATCTTTCTTCTTCTGAACTCCCCCTGTGTGACTCAAGCAGAGATGTAAAAGAGTCACCTGCTATCACCACTCTCCCCCCACCCCCAACAACCACCACTCAGGGGAAGTCTCCAGTTAGGGAGACAGAGCTTGGCCACTGGGACATTTCAAAGCAAATGTATGTAAACAAACCTCATCAGAACCCTCTATCTTTTGAAGCCCTAACCCCTGGCCCTTTATTAACCTGGTATATAAACCCTTATCCCTAGCTGTTCAGAGAGGTATTCCCTACAGCATACTCCTAAACATGAGTAATAAATGTTTCTATTAAGCTTTCTGTTGTCAATTAACTTGCAGACCCTCAGACACTTGACCTAAGTTGGTAGAGGAAAACGACTGTCCTCCCAGTAGCTTCTGCAACAAGGATGGGATGGCTCTTGGAATCTCTAAACAAACTGGCGAAAGTTAGCTTTCTTACCAGTCAGACCCCAGGGTCTCTCTCTGCTCGGGGTCCAGTTGAGCAAAGGTGGTAAGAGCCTCTTGTCTTTCCAAGGAGGAATTTTCCAAAATTTAGGTTAATGAAATAAAAGGTTTTGATTAGAACTAATCCAGTTCTTTGGGTATTGTGACTCTTGCTTTGGCTCTCCCAGGGAGAGCCACCATTGTGTTCTGTTTGTCACTGTCTTTTGTACCACTGTTTTGTGTTGCTTGTCATCAGAAGGAGAATCACAGGATAGAGCACACACCCAGGTCCCATTAGCCTGTTTTTCAAACCAACCTCACACAGACTGGTGAGTTTGCGGTTCTCCTTAGCCCACCGTCTACTTGGACAAATTTGCTGTTGGTCACCAATAAAATCAGATGGGTTTCTCCTTCAGTCTCAATTTTGTGTCCTGAGAGCTTGGCTTGGAACCAAAAAGAACACTGTCTCTGATTT
The DNA here is from genome assembly GCF_023721935.1 of Panthera uncia. Taxonomy (NCBI): domain Eukaryota; kingdom Metazoa; phylum Chordata; class Mammalia; order Carnivora; family Felidae; genus Panthera; species Panthera uncia. Next base: position 95,326,028 of record NC_064810.1, read on the forward strand.
TCTGCCTGCCAGCAGGCACAAATTGTCAGGTCTGTGCTCAGAAGTGGTCAGCCTTTAGGTTGGGGCCTGAGATAAGAGGTGCACAACTTCTGCTAACCACTGCCACCTCTCAGGGAGATCATCTAGGTCTAAACCCTAAAGGGTATCAACCCATAAGGACCCTTGTCATCTCTTTCCCCATTGCTCTTGTGCTGAGACTTCCCATCTCAGTATGCCCAGCTGGTATCACAGATTAACAGGTCTGTAATTAGAGGTGCTTCACTTTTGTGGGAGGGTTGGAACTAAGCATTCTTTCTGCAATGGCAACTTCTGCCAATGGAAACTTGGTTTCCTTCTTTTCAGCTATAGCTGGGAGTGATTTTGGATTACGGGGGTTGCATCTCCTGTGCCTTCTTCAGAGATGCATATTGCACTCATGACTAAGCTGTTAAATGGCTTATTGGTGGGAGTCACATTTGGAATGGGTATACCTATGCAGATCCTAATCACCAAAGGCTGGATGATGAGTCTTTGATTTAGAGAAACTTTTCATATTTATAAGAATTTTAGAGAGCTTTCATCCTAAATAAATGTGCTACTGGTACCTACAGGAAGACTAAATTGAAAAGAACATAAAACATATCATGGCTAGCCTAACACACTCCCTTTACAAAATTAAAAAGGAGAAATCACATACCCTTACCCCCTTCAAAGGCTCTCAGAGTGTCCCCAAAAGCAACCATCTGAGGCTAAAAAGGGGGAAAAGGGCACTGATGGGAACAGACTGGATATTTTACTCACTCGGATAAATTTGGAGACACCCAGATGGCTACATGATGTCTCTCTGATCCTTTGCCCAAATTTTAGTCTACAGCCTCCATAAGATATATCAGGGCAAAAGAAAATCTTAAAAAATATCTTCTCTGTAAATATTGGTGGAAAGCTTTTGCTCTCCTATTGAACATATAACAACTTGTTCCATCTGCCAGAAACACAATTAGGATAAAAATACAAAGTGGGGCAAAGACAAGCATCAACTCTTACATAAACTAGTGAATTCTGCATTGCCATGTATGCCTAACTCCTGGCTAAACTTTTAGAGTTAAAGCCATAAGGATCTCTATTTGTACCTCTCTATATGTTTACGTTTGTTGCATTTTTTCCTACCTCTGGAGGTATTGCCAAATTAATTCATAAAATCCCTTAAAGAGCCCTATTCTAATTGGCTTAGAGAAAAATAAGTTCTTATAGAAATTAAATATCCCTGGGGTGACTCAGGGTGGTTCAGTTGCTTAAGCATCCAACTTCAGTTCAAGTCATGATCTCACAGGTTCGCAAGTCCGACCCGCCTTGGGCTCTGTGCTGACAGTGCTGATCCTGCTTCAGCTGATCCTGCTCAAGATCCTCTCTCTCCACCCCTCCCTCCTCCTCCCCCACTCTCTCCCTCCCTCCCTCCCTCCCTCTCTCTCTCCATCCCTCCCCCCAAAAAGAAATAAAAACAAAGAAATTAAATATCCCCAAACCTCCCAAAAGTACAGGAACTAACCCAAATGTTTCTCAGATGTGTGTGTTTGGTCAATAAAACTAGTATAACAGTATTTCTGGTTTAATAAAAATGCTTATGGCTTCTGATTTATCAGCATTAAGTACAATACAACCATAAATTTTATTTTACCTAGGTTAACTAGTCAAATAAGCTAATATTGTATCTACTAAATATTTAAAATTATAAAAATAATAAATTTGATTTTAATCAAGCTGAGTCATTATTCTGAAAACTTTATCTCAATAATAATGACATTTTATAATTACTGTCTACCTAAAAATAGTTTCTAAAATCTTTTTGGTAAAGAGGCTAGGTTAAGTAATAGATATTCAATAAATAGATATATTATTTCTAAATAAGATCAAATGCTGATGCATTCATTATTAAATATAAGTTAAGGGGTGCCTGGGTGGCTCAGTTGGTTAAGCGTCCAACCTCTGTTCAGGCCATGATCTCACAATTCATGAGTTCAAGCCCCGTGTCAGGTTCTATGCTGACAGCTCAGAGCCTGGAGCCTGCTTCAGATTCTGTGTCTCCCTCTCTCTTCCCCTCCCCTACTCTCTCTCTCTCTCTCTCTCTCTCTCAAAAGCAAATAAACATTAAAATTTTTTTAAATAAACATTAAAAAAATTTTAAATAAATAAACATAAGTTAAAATATATATACTTTTGGCTTCTTACATTTTGGGGGCTGCTTATTTTTATATGGTACAGAGAGGTTAATGATATAGTCTATAATTAAACATAATCTTTTTGCCACATTGAGAAATTGTACTCTAAAGCATATATCTTTAAGATTGTGAGATGGTTGGGGCGTGTGGGTGGCTCAGTCGGTGGGGCGTCCGACTTTGGCTCAGGTCATGATATCACGATTTGTGAGTTCAAGCCCCGTGCCAGGCTCTGTGCTGACAGCTCAGAGCCTGGAGCCTGCTTCTGATTCTGTATCTCCCTCTCTCTCTCTACCTCTCCCCCACTCGCATTCTGTCTCTGTCTCTTGAAAGTAAATCAATGTTTTTAAAAGAATTAAAATTGTGAGGTGGTATATTCATAAATTTTGCTAATCTGCTACAAAGTGCTGGTATATGACATACAATTCATAATCATCCACTTCCCAGTATTCTCTATAAAAGTCCTCTATATTAGTCAGCCAGGTTGTCATAACCAGAAATCGAAGACTGGGTAGCTCAAACAACGTACATTTATTTTCTCACAGTTCTGGAGGCTGCAAGTCTAAGATCAAGGTGCCAGCAAGGCTAGTTTCTGGTGAGAATGCTCTTCCTGACTTAGCTGCCTTCTCACAATAGCCTCACAGAGCCTTTCCTCTGGGTGCACAGAGAGAGAGAGAGAGAGAGAGAGAGAGACAGAGAGACAGAGAGACAGAGACAGAGAGAGACAGAGAGAGAGAGAGAGAGAGAGAGAGAGAGAGAGGGGTCTCTGGAATCTCTTCCTCTTCTTATAAGGACACCAGTTCTATCAGATTAGGGTCTCAGCTTTATAAGTTCATTTAACCTGAATAACCTCCTTTAAGACCCTATCTCCAAATACACTCACATTGAGAGTCAGAGTTTCAACATGTGCATTGGAGGGGGCTCCATGACAGTTACCAATGATAAAAATAAATGATAATAAAAAAAGTAGATTAAATTATAAATAATAAGGATAAAGGGAAACAACTTTATATCAAAAGTACACAAGGAATTTAAGGTGTGTTATTGTTAAAGGAAAAATAAGAGTAATTTTGTCCTAAAGTAAAAAGACTGGCTGTTCCACAATGAAAAAGAAGAGAAGAATCGGATAAAACCTGAATGAATATACAAAGTTGTAGAAGGTTTGCAGAAAAAGAATTTCATGCTGCATGGGCAAAGCTGGCTAAGGTTGGATGAGTTTATTTATAAGATTGTTGGTTTTTTTTAATAAGCTATAGTATTAATAGTACCTGAATTTTGTAAAAACTAGAGTCTGGTTTTCTCTCTCTATTAAAACAACAAAGTTTTCTAGGGCTATTGGTCTGCTCTTGGTAAAGGATTATAAAGGGTTTTTCTTTACCTTTTAAGTAATCTACCTAAAAAAACAAAGATCCTGTGTCTCATCAGAATAAGTTCCTGTGTTGTCTAAACCATGCTCTTGACTATTTAAGAGAACTGAGTTTTCTCATAATTGAAAGAGCTAAGCTCTTTTTTATAGCCAGTCACTGCCTATAATTACTTTTATAATCTTTCATTGTCACATTGTTGAAAAGATAACTAGGTATTTTTTCACAGTGACCTGTGATCCTACTTAATCAAGCGTTCAGACCTTTGGACATTTTGACACCTTTGATACATACTTTGCCTTCTCAAAGTCAAATCCTAAATAAAATCTTGATCTTGAACTGACTTTGAAATTCCTCAGCGTGTCCCTGGAAAATCTCAAAGGATTTGTTCTTTCACCTTGTAAAAAGAGAGATGTTAAAAATTAATTAAATATGTTGAATTGCATGAAAAGCATCGCCAAGTAGGAAAAGAAGTTTAACATTCCCTAGGTTATATTTTACAGGTAAGTATTATTAATACAAGTGTTTAGAAATTGAATGAAGTTCCTAAAAATCTGTCAATGCCCACTGGGCTATCCATGATATGCCCTGATACTTTTGTCTGATATTAGAAGATAACAGTACATTCTCAGCCATTGCTTCAGTTTTTATTTTTAAAACCTTACATGTCACAGAAAAAAAAAATCTTTTTCGTCAATTGCATTATTTTTATAATGAACTCTCATCAGATCTTTGACCACAGCTCTTTTAAGTCTTTTGTGAGCCCAGATAGTTACTCTGCTTTACTCTGACACTTTCTAGAAAGTGCTTGCAGTCAGCTATGGACCAGAGTGCTTCTCTTCAATGAAAAGGAACTTGCTCAAAGACCCATGAAAAAAGATTATTCCAGGTACTTTGGGGTACAGGCTTCTAATTGCATTGCTTAAATAACTTTGAGATCATACCATTGAACTAAATCAGGATTTCCAAAACTCTAGTGGAGAAGCTGATACATTCATGAAACTGCTAATCCAAGATCAAGCAAAACATGAATTAATTACATGACACTGAATGAACTGATAAAGGACGATTATGGCTTTTGTTTGGAATATTGCTGCTAGATTAAAAGAGCCTCTTTCTCTTTTCTCTTAAACTATCTACAACTTACAAAAATTTTATAAACTATACTTTTGCAAACAGAAATGAAACATTGAAACATTTATCTTTTTCTCCCTGCCTGATCCCTCCAGAATTTAAAAACTCTCATTAGGTATTCTTATTTTTGTGACAATATAGTTATTTGCATAAATTAGATAAGAATCTGTCCTCCTTATTACAGGACATAATTGGAAACATTGATTATATAACCAAGGCTTTGACTGGAATGTTGTGTTTGTAAATGATGCATAAGTCACATATGATCAGCTAGTTTAAAGGAACTAAGGTTGACTTTATGGAGCCAATGCTTACAAAGCCCTCTTGGGATAATTAGTCTGGTATCTTGCTGATAGGGTTCCCAGCCTTCTAGGTGAATAAAGAAAGTCACTTCGTGGCCCATGAATCAGGATATTTGGGGGACTTTGAGAACAGAGGAATTTACTTTAATCTATACTGCAGGTAAAATCTAATGACAAGTTTTTGGCTTAACTTCTTAGCCTTGAGAGGTTTTTAAAGTCCAATCTGAGATTCCTTATAAAAGTTCCAGTAAAGCAAATTTTGAAAAGGACCATGTGGTCAATTACCATTCTTGTAGCACTTACGTAAATAATCAGGCGAAATGTAATGAGAGCAGACTTATTTTTGTAAACAAGTCCAATCTTACTTTCCTTTTTATTAAAATGGGAATTATTATAGAGAAAAAAATTTATGTTTCGATGGAAAACTACATCCCACTTTTATAATTATCAGAGTCCAGTCCTGATCACTGTCTTTGAGGTTTTATTATCTGTCTGTAAATTGGACCGGATCCTGCCATCTTACACATTTTGTTGCTCCTTACCGAATTCTCATTTCTTCTAGTTTCCCGCAATATCTGGCTACATCCTAAATTAACAGTTCCAATTTTTCTCTCACCCTCCCGAGAACTAAAACCAGACTAACCCAGACAACTCTACGTTGGCTTGGAGCTGCCCCTTCCACCAGGATCTAAAGAAGTCCTTGGAGCTGAAGCTGAATGACTTAAACTTCAAAGAACTTGTTGCCACAACAGGTCACATACGAGCAACCTTTGTGCCTGGAGCTGCTGCTGTATGAACTACTCAAGAAATTCCCTGGATCACCTTCATTCCTTCATGCTCTGCTCCAGGAAAACCCATGACAATGACACTGATGTCTATGCCATCACCAAAGACGTTCAACCTTCAAACCAGGAAATCCATTGGATTGACATTGACATCCTCACTCCACTGTCTGAGAATACTTCAGACCCAATGTTTAAAATCCTCTCAACTGGCTGCACTACAGACTCAGAAACGGAGCTTCTAGTCTGCTCTAACCAGTAACAGTTGATTTTCTTTATTTTCCCCTCATTTTAATCTATGTTCTCTCCTTCTGCAGATCTCTTACTTCACAAATTTGAGGCACAGTCTTCTCTCCGCAGCATGCAACCTAGCTTCTTTCCAAGAAGTTCCACCTGAGGGAAATGAAGCACCCAGCAACCTACTGGAATGGTATAAAGATTCACGTCAAGGTAAAAGTATCTAAGCTAAGGATTAAAAAAAAAAAATCTTATATGAACTTTTCCTACATGACTAAAGCAGAGACTGACAAGAGTCATCTGTCACAAACCCCAGAACTTCTATTCCAGAGAGGTCTCCAGTCAGGGATGCAACTTGAGCCTCAGGAATTCCATAAAACTTGTGTAACTAACATCATCAGAATCGTTCAACCTTTCAAGCCTTAAATGCCTCCTCCCTCTTATTAAGCTGGTAAATAAAGCTTTATTTACCCCTAGTGGTTTGGTGTGCTACTCCCTATGGAGTACTCCTGCATGCATGAATAAGGAATTTTTCTTGTTAATCTATACATTGTTCGTTAATTTGCAGGCACCTAATCACAAACCTAAGTTGACAGAGGAGAAGTTTTTCCTCCCAACACGTGAAAGAACTGAGTATTGCTGATTTCTAATTAAGTTATACAGATGTCAAGGACTATCATCTGGATAATAGTGATTCTTCAAAATCTATGAATATAACAGTATCTATCACTTACTATATAGAAAATGTGTAGTTGTGCTTAAAAGTTTTGTGTACCCGTATACTCAATAATACATATTATTTGGTAACGGAACATGGATGAATGCATGTGTACACACACAGACACACACACACACACGCACACACACACACACATTCGAGCTTATACCTTTTGTTGATCAAATCTCTATACTTCCTACATGTTTTTCTCTGCTTTGTTCTGGATCATGAAAGATACATACTGAAATTTTCCATTAGTTATCTTGATATTACTCTTTATAATTTTGACAACTTAGTTCTTTATCTATTTTGGTGCTACATTATGAAGAGTTTACAAGTTGATGATTACTGTATATACTAAGTGTATTATTTCTCCTTTTATCATTATGTAGTATGTCTTCTAACCCATGCTAATGTGTTTTGTATTGTTTTGTTTTACCTTAAAATCATTTGTCTGATGTTAACATTTTTATAACTACTTTCCTTTGGTTAGCATTTTCTTAGTCATATCTTCTTCTGTTACTTTACTATATATACATATATTTTTTTTTACAACTATAGCTGCATTGTTTAAAAACCTAATCTGTTAGTTTCTGTCTTTTAATAGGTAAGGTAAATGTAGTTACATACATTTTCATTACAAATATAACTGTACTTATGTTTCCCATCTCATTTTGTGGCTTCTATATACCAGCCATTTGTACTTATTCTTTCCTCTCTTTCTTGTCTGTTGGATGGAAATGGCTTCTATATCCTCTGTTCTCCGTGTTATATTTAGCTTAGTTCTACATTATATTTCTAATATTTTAATGGTTATCTTTACATTAGTAGCTACTTCTTGGAAGTACTTATCAGGAGTCCCCTGATATGTTTGAGTCTTATATAAATGAGTGCCTAATTCTGGTCCACAGATGTGTGGACCAAAGTCAGGAGACCCTGCTGGAAGAGTTCATATAGCAGGGCTTATAGAAACCAAGCTGCAGTAAGCTCACCCCCCCCCCCATCAGTTCTCCACAAACTCAGGAGAGTTACTTTAGCTTCATGCAAAGGAGCATAGAGATGAGAGGAGGGGAAGATGTCAGGCCTCGTGTGGCTACTACTGGGTCAAGTGATCACACATCCAACCAAAGAAGCAGTTGGGCAGGTAGACCATTGGAAAGACGCACAGGGAACCTGGGCAGTCTCTCTCTGTGATGATCCTCAGACACAGAGTAGTTTAAGGATGAATTCTTCCTCCCAAGAACACAGGGCACACCACCTAAAATAGATGGCACCAACTTCAGACAGAACCAAGCCCAATTTAAGTAACATCAGGTACTGCCTCCAACACTGTGAGGAAGTTAGCCTCCCTCACCCCTTCTTCCTACCCTTTCCGACGCATGAAGAGCTAGGGTTATTCGAGGAAATGGAAGAAAAAGATGTCTCAGAGCTAGACCAAGCCTCTAAGCTACCTCCATATGCTTCCACACCCAGAGCCCAGGAAGCCCACACTTTACTTCAACTCGCCATTGGTTGGCAATTCTGTACCTCTCTGGTCCACCTAGGGGTTTAATTTTAAATCTCCATATAATACTGTTTTTTATTAGAGTGTGTTAAAAATATTTTTATCTAGCTTTGATAGATACTTTGAGCAGAGGGACCTCAAAATATGAACTTATAATACCGTATTGACCAGAACTTAGACTTATCTTTTATAAACTCTTATATATGATCTTTTTTCCTCTACTTTCTTCTAAAACATTAGGCATTAGGGCTTCCAATCCAGTTCAGTGGCTGGCACAGAGATGGTGTTCAGTAAGTGGTGCCTAAATGAGTGAATGCGTGACTTTGCCTAAAAAGGGCTCCAGTAATCAAGATAATACAAATGAGTTAACACATATAAAGCATTGAGAATAGTGTGTGAAACATGGTAAATGCTTCGGAAATATTAGCTGTATGTATTTTTAAGCTCAAAAAGTCTGAGGCTGGACTTCTCAAAGAAAAATTATTTATATAATAGAACTTCAACATCACTGCCAATTTGTAATGCAGTGAAACAAATGAAGGAAGATAATGTGTCATTTTTTTAAATCAGAATTTAATATGACACTTCCTAATGAAAACACTAATTAAACTTAATAAAAAGCACCATACTGCTGCTGCTACCATCTGACCCTCTATCCCCCTAGGTACAGATAAGCCTGTGCTCTCCAATGTTAAGACATAATATGAGAACAAGTACCAACCTTCCTGTTCCTTAAGCTATTAGGAGTCATACTGTTCCGGAGTCAACAAACTAAAGGATGGTGACCTGAAGGGTATCATAAGGCATTGAGAAGTTAGAGAGAAATCAAAACGAGGGGTTAAAAATGAATCCACCCTTATGTTCCAAAAGTTTATTACTATCTGCCACTTCCCTCTTTGTTTTCATGTACTAGATCCCACCACAGCTGCAAATTAATTTTCTCTGCTCCCTAAATGAATTACACGTAACTATTTCTAAAAATGACTACAGACGTGAAAGTCATTTTCACTTAATAACTAACTATTAATCTCATATTTCTTGATGTCACTTTAGTATGAAAGGCAAACGAAAATTATGCTAAACATTGCAAATTTATGGCAAACACCAGCCCTTGATTTATATTATTATAGATGGTTTATCACCAGAAGCAATCTAAACAAAACTCCATCAGATAGATGTTACAATTTGTATTTATTTCTTCCAGCACTAAATGGTTCTTCAATTTCAGAACGATCATTAATTTCTTATAAATGCAAATCTTTATTTCTTATTCTAATCTACAATGATTTCTCCAAGTCTTCAGAAGATTAGCTTTTACATAAAATATTCAAATAGCAATTATAAATGATACTTTGTTTTCCCTGGGCAATCTAGTAGCTATTATGCATAAACTATTTAAAAGAAATGGGTGGTCTATATTGATCAGGGATATAATGAGCTAATAATGTAGTCCTCCTTCCTTTTAAATGATCCCCTCACCACTCCAACCAAATCATTAAGAGAAACCTTTTCCACGTTTGTGATGATCTTAAAATTGTTTTGCCTACCTCATTAATCCTCTCCTTTTATTATATTTTCTTTCAGAATCTCCGGGAAGACCTGGGCCACCACATTGACCTTAATCAAGAGAAAGCTACAACTATTTATTCGTCACTTATTTTTTACTGCCATCCCGTCTCATCTCATCTCAAAGCAAAAACACTCATGAATCTTCACCTGGCCACACATACTCAAGAACAAAGGAGGCAAACGGCTCTGCCCACTCTGACCACGCTCCAGGGTCAGACTGCATGTGTTTTGCTGTAGTCCATCTTCAATCAAACCTGGCCTCCCACACCTGACACCCTGCAGTAACCAAAGCTCTGCTAAAATCATTCTGATTTGAGGATTTCACTAGTGCAAATTCTCCACCATTCAAAACCTCCCAGCCCTGTCTCCTCTAAAAATTAGAAGACAAGGGGTGCCTAGGTGGTTCAGTCTGTTAAGCATCTGACTTCGGCAAAGGTCATGATCTTGCAGTTTGTGGGTTTGAGCCCCACGTCGGGCTGTGTGCTGACAGCTCAGAGCCTGGAGCCTTCAGATTCTGTGTCTCCCTCTCTCTGCCCCTCGCCCACTTGCACTCTCTTTCTCTCTCTGTCTCTCAAAAATAAACACTAATAAATAAGTAAATAAACAAACAAATAATAAATAAACATAAAAATTAGAAGACAGAACAATAGAATCTTTAGAATTCCAACCTAACCAGTCTTGCATTCTATTTGTCAGATCTATCCAGCTGACATCCTCCTGGGCCTAAGCCATTCATCACCATGTTGTCTTCACTGCCCATCTCCTTAGCTTATGACAATCGTCCCCTTATGAATTTGTTATTGATTCTACAGAGAAAAATACTGGTTGATTTAGGTCCTATATTTTCTCTATCTAAAAAAAAAAATCTTACTGCTAATATATGTTCAACATCAAGCCATAGATAGTGACATAAACAGCACAAAAATAATGGAAATCATATTGCTTTAAAGATACTGTGATGAATACATGAATTCATTCCACAACATTTCCTTGAGCAACTACAATGTATCAGCAATTGTGTCAGAGGTCTGGAATATAGTCAGAAGTGAACCCTCCTTGAGGCTAATGAAATTTAACCTTCAGGGCCCCCCATTGGCATGGGCCACTTCCAGTCCTAAAAGAAGTTAAATAATATTTTCATGTTAGCACATGTCTTTGCAAATATAAGATATATTTGTACTCTTTGAGAGAGCTCCCCAGATTCTGTAAATCTCAGTTACCTAAGAACTGGGATTTAAGCCTGACGTTCAAGGAAAAGTTGCACAACTATTTCATAAGCAAGGTGTTATGTGGAGCACTAATTTACTAACTGGAAGGTGCAAATGGCACCAAAGTGCATCTCAATAAATCTAATGTAAAGCCTTACTTGAAAGAGGCATGCTAAGTTAAAGTCACTTCTGCCTATCATGTCTGGGTCAGATAAATTTCCTTCCAGTACCTTGGACACCTTCTGTTAAATCTTTCTTGTACAGGTTAAAGGAGTTCAGTCTTCTCTCATCAAAGATAATTGGCCTTACTATTCAACATCCTTTTGTTTATCAAAATTAAATTAAGGTCACTATTAGGGTACTGAAGCAATATATTACTTAGACTGGGGACACGAGGTGGGAGAACATAGAGAAGACTGATAGTGGTCTTCAATTACTGTATGATGCCACCTTTCCAAGGTCAGAAAGTTTACAACAAAGATGAGGTAAGTTTCGGGTAAAGGTTTTACAACAGATATTTTTTTCTCCACTGAAAAACTATTTGACCAAGTTATGAGGAAAGTTGTTGTCTCCCTCCCTGAAAACACTTAAACACGGCCGATGTTGTAATCTTCCACAGAATCATGGCTATTCCAAATGAGAATTCATCCTCCAGTAGGTTTTTGTTTTCAAATTTACATTTTAAAAAGTAACAACAGGTTTTCACAGTAAGGGAATCTACTAGATCAGCAGTTCTTAAAATGTGGTCCCTGTACCACCAGCGGCAGCACCTGAGACTCCCTGGAAATGCAGACTCTTGGGCCCCACCTACACGTACTGAGTCAGAAACGGTGGAGACAGAGCCCGGCAGTCTGTGTTTTAACCAGCCCTGCAGGCGATTCTTATACATGCTACAGTTTGAGAGCCATACCCCTGGAGATCTACTGAAGACGAACCCTGTCAACAGCGCGTACAACCTCTGCCTACGGTCATAAGAAAACTAGCTAACCTCTGAAAATTTAAAATTTTTATTTTACTCTAAAAAGATCAAAAGCTACATGGGGTTTTGTCTAAGTGGCACATTCACAATGCTGTACAATTTGCAATCGTGAAATGAACAGTTTATTGACAAGTGTGCAGAAACAATCTACAATCCTGAACCCACCTCTAAAGATCATTGGAGGAATAATAAAACTGGCAACTTCTCACATTAGGTTCCTGGTTTGCTGGATTATAAATGAGATACAATGCTGAATTAAGGAGAAAGCAGTATGTCAAAAGGACTATTCCAAAGAAAACACATTGTAAAAACAGCAGGGGAAAAAAAATGACAGTGATGTATTTGCTCAGGACTCAAAACACAAGTTTTGAGCATGAGAAGCTCCACATAATAGAAGTCATGTGCAAAATTCAGCTTTTGATAAAAGGCTAGAGTGGGTAGGTAAATACAATATATAATCACTCAACAGTCGTCCATTAGGACCCACTCACTCACTATTCAGCTCTCATGACTGGACAAAGAGACTGACTCTACCACTAACTCTAAGACTTAATGTCTTTACAAATCTACCTCTCCGTGTATTAAGTGTTTCCTGGGCACCAGGACCATTTCTACTAGCCTTTATATCCACAGTATTTTGCACAGTATCTGACACATGGTGAGTGCTTAATAAATATACACAGAATCAAAGAGTATTACTATCAGCCATCCAACATGGGAGAACATGGATTTCCTAAACCGTGATGGGCCTAGGAACATTGCATGGCATCCCTAGTCAGGTCAGATGGTAAGGACCTCCCTTAAACAGGGCTCCAAGCGTTCTCCTGAACTAAGGTTGGTTCTTGGGCTCCAAAGAAATAATCAGTAAGGGCAATAATCAGTAAAGGGTAGTTAGGAGAGGGAGCCTTTAACATTCCTGCCCCCACAATTTCCATCAGGTCTCTAAAACCTTCCCAGGTAAATACATACATGCAAGAGTTCTAGGATGGACACCTTGTCTCCCTTTCCAAACATGCTGCCATCCTAACCCCTCATAAGAGCTCTGGGCCACTGTGGTCTGGCATAAATATATTCAGTGACCCAGGAAAGAGCCACGAGGGCTAATGGTAAAATCTTCTGTCTGTCTAATGATGCTCTTACAATGTTTTCTCTCCTGCTGCCTGTTTTTGGCCCAGTGGTCCATCACCTTCAGGTCACATCAAGTCCTAACTTGTCACTTTTCTTTAATATGGATCCCAGGACATGTGCCAATTAACTGAAGTGTTTCTTGTTTCTGACCCTGTCCAGTCAGCCTTCCAAGAACCTCTGTGCCAACCAGCTGCCATGATCCATTCCCAGACTGAGCAATTGCTCCCATAGTCTGCCCTGCCAGGCACAGAGCAGAAGTTCCTCAGGGGCCCCTCCCTGGCCTTCCACATTCTGGACACCAGAGGAGAGAGAGGCCTTGGCACGGAGTGTACAACCAAGTTCAAAGACAGAACTCTTCTCCAGGGCCACCTCAGTACTATTCTGAAACAGAATTTAGTCACACTAAAAACTATCCAACCAAATCCAAAAAGTACGATCCCAACCAAATACATGTAATACTTATATTAAAGAAAAGCATAACAAAGACTAGAAGAACTTGGAACCAACTGCTAACAGTAGTTTTCTCCTGGTTTGTAAAATTATATATTTTTGTTTGCCTTTTTTTTTTATGCTTCCCTCATGTATTTTACAGACTTTCTATGGTGAGAGTGCATACTTATATAATTTGAAAAATTATCATTTTTAAAAAATGCTTGGAGGGGCTGAGTCTTGAGTTCAGTCTTTAATTAAATAAATGTGAGTCACACTGGCTGTTGAAGATTTTTATCTGTTTTAAAAGATTAAAAATAAAAAAATAGAAAAAAGTTGGTATGATAGAAATATCTTTTCCAAAAATAGCTGTCCCAATTACTTAACAGTATATATGGTTTCTCTAGAAGCATATGCATTTCTTAATATACTGGCATTGTTATCTCCCCTCTAAGAAGTTCAGAGTTGCTCAATAATAATTGACCCAGTCACTGTAATATTGGGACACTGGCAGGAATTGACTGTTGAAAATCAAATTTGTTCCAAATACGCAGTCCTCAGTCTCAGATTATTTTTTACAGTCCCTCCCACATAGGCTTTTCTCTCTTGTCCCCAGATTGGATCACTAAAGGCTTGTAGAAGAGGTAAGAGAAGAGGGGGCAGAAGAGATGCGTTGCTTACTAAGCAGCTAGTATGAGCTAGCACTGTGCTAGGTACTTAGATACATGATCACAGTGCTACAAGGAGCCAGAACACTATTTACTGTATAGTAAAGGAAAACTCCCCAAACAGCTAGCTCCTCTCTGCTTCCAGTCTCCTATTCTTCAGAGTAGATATATTTTTCTCTTTTCTTTTTTTTTTTTTTTTTTTAACTAAGTGTGGCGACTCTATGTACAATGTCTTAGAAATACTAGCAGGAATAAAAGGAAGGAAGGTGGGGAGGAAGAGAAGGAGGGGAAGGATGGAGACAGCAAGGGAGGAAGGAGAAGAAAAAAAAGGAAGGGAGACATCTGTGATGCCTGATTTATATATATATATATATATATATATATATACACACACACACACACACACACACACACACACACACACACATAAGTGAAGCTATGGATGCATTTAATCATTCTGTTTGTTTATTTTTGAACAAGGGTCAGAAAATGAAGACACTCTACTCAAAGGTTAATTTCAAAGTGTAAATTTCAAGAGTAGCCACTGCTCTTTTATAGAGCCACTACTAAGCAGATGAAAATGCTGGTAATTTATTTCTTTATGAAACCTTCTTTTATAAACCTTACCCACCGTGATCATTTCATTTTCTGAATTCCTATTTCACTTAGGGCCTAACTTACATTACTTGGCATTCAGTTATATACTTTTTCTGGCAATTCTTGCTTTTTATTATTTCCCCATGTTTTAATGTTCTCTTTCCTACAATAACACATAGTCCTTGAGGACACGCCACCTCTTAGTATCTGCCATCATACCCAGCTCCTGGATATAAACCTAGGTCCCAAAAGATTTTTATGGAAGCCCCAGCCTTACTGCCCCTCTTGAATGTCCCATGGCACATTGTTCCTCCCATTGCTACCACAGGTATGACACTGGGCTCTATCAGTGGTTTGGATACCAGTGTGTCTGTTCATGATGCTGTAAACAGCTTAAGGGCAGAGTCAGTGCCTTATTCATCTCCTCAGTCCCCTCTGGGTTTTACAGTGCAAGCGACACATCATAGGTACTCGACATATACTGATTGGCTCAAATAGATTAAGGATGGGATTCTGATGTATTCCCAGGTCAGCTATGTATAAGCAGGGTTTTCTAAGGACCAAAGGGAGTCAGGAGATTCACCATCCCCTTTCATGGGATTCTTGAAACATTTTAATCACACATTTTAAAAGGCCACATAGTTTATTAGAAAAAGCACAAATATTGGAGTCAGATAGCTCTAGCTGACATCAGAGTTGTCACCACTTTCTCTTTTAAGCTATTTTCATTTTCTTTTTTTTAATATTTATTTATTTATTTTCAGAGAGAGTGTGGAGGGAGGGGCAGAGAGAGGGCGAGAGAAGGAAATCTAGACAGGCTCTGCAAGGTGGGCCTCGAACTCAAGAGCCATGAGATTATGTCCTGAGCCAAAGAGGGATGCTTAACCTACTGAGCCATCCAGGTGTCCCTAACCTATTTTCATTTTCAAATGTTCACTTGAGCAGAAAGGTCCTTTCTTGATCTTTAAGTTTGTAATTACCCAAGCAACACATGAATTAAAATAATTACTAAAAAAACTTGGAAAAAATCAATCGACTTGTCCTTCCCCCAGCTCAGCTACCTCACGTGCCCACTGTCAGCCATCTAGTGTGCTCGATTCTGGTTCTCTTTATCTGCATTTATATATATATGACTGTGTGTATAGATAGATGGAGAGATAGATCCACACTTACTTTTTTGTATTTTTTGCATAAATAGGTCCATACTATTGCATACTGTTTTGTTACATTTTTCACTTAATTTCTTTCTCATTCAATATTTAATGTCAATTTATCTATAAATATGTATTTATATATAAAAATTTATATATAAAAATATGTTTGTCTCCTTATCAATCTTTATTTATTTATTTACATGGCTTATCTTGTGCCAAGACTTTGTAGCTATACCTTTGAGAAGGACATAAATGCTCTGGGCACCAGTTTAAACTGGAAATCTTACCTACTTGAAAGTGTTGGGGTGAAGATTAAATAAAATCAAATCATGCATGCATATCACCTAAATGATTGGTACCGAACAAAATGTAACAATTGTGGCTGTTATTGTCATTACCTTTGAAATACAGAAATCACACTGGGAAATTCCTAGCTTCTTGTCAGGGCCAATCCTCAGTGGGATTTTAGGAAATCCACGGTAGAACAAGAACTACAGTATCCTGAATGTCGTAATTCACTGTTTGCACTGTTTGCACTTACGAAATACAAGAAGTCCCCGGGATTCCATAGGAACTTGGATTTCCTCCTAGTGCCTCCGTTCCCGTAGGGTTATAGGAGTGTTAAGGGTGAGGAGCAATGTCTCCCTCCTAATTGCCTTCCAGGGAACCAGCAGTGTGAGTTCACCTTTTCATTAACCAGAGCCACATATACAAAGACCTCACAGCAGCAGCAGCCTGACATTAAATGGTGACAAAAACAATACCCACTGGCGACTCCAGAGTACAGCTGTTCTCCCTTCCACGTCTGCCTTCCTGTTACAAGAAGGTGTGCATTGCATGCCTATCAACCCTGTATTTAAGAGGGCACCTCAATACATACATTTTAAATCAGACCTGAATTGCTGATCAAAACTGTTTGAAGTTTTCCAGATGCAAGTACATTTATCTACAGCACTTCTGAAGATAAGGGGGAAAAAAGCCCAAAGCTTGTCAAAGTTAATTAGATTCATACAAAAAGCTTAACAGTCCTATGCAATGTTTTTACTCTATTACATATAAATGTACAATAATTCCATGAACACTGGGTTTAATTGCTCATAATATTTTAATTAAGGTTATGCTTTGTATAAATATCAACTCATCATTTACTGTGACTACAGTCCTATTTAAATGATGAAGTCAATTTGACAGTACATTCATGAAAAAGAGAGCCTTTTAAGAGTTTTCTCTTATGCGGTCTAGAATACTAATGGAGGTTAATTGTCAAAACAAGCCTAGCAAGACTTCAGAATTATCTTCACATTTTAGTGATAGAACAACATAACCACATTTTTATGTGACCTGCTGACCTAATACCATGCATAACATAATGGATATTGTAAGTCTCCACGTATGCTTCTTGAAAATCAGAGAGCTTCTTTTTAATATTTACATTTTGTGGCTGCCCTTTAAATAGACACCCTTTAACTACTGTATTTGCGATTCAGATGATCAGATAATTAGATGTAAGATTAGATGCGCCAGAAGAGATGGCTGCCTCAATTAATCTTACAGTCTGTGCCTCTGCAAATCACTACTTGGTGTGTAACAGAAAATATCAAATTAAGTTTTCAGAGGCAGGGAAATCTCAAGTCTGCAGTCATTTTAATTCCATCTGAGGGAAGGATATAATTTATTACTGTATTCAGAATTCATGTTCTCTTTTTCCAAAACACCAATTTTAATTAGAGAACAGAGACCCGAAAGAGTAGAAATAGGGTGAAAAAACGCCTTCTGGTGTCCACAGGGATCACTATCTACTCCTTCTCTAAGCAATACCTGTCTCAAGTCTGTGGCTGCCATGAGTGAATACCAAAAGATTAGAGACAGTGAGCCTTTTCCTATCAAGTGGCCCTCACCAGCCTTGGAAAGAGCAGTGAGGCATCTCCCATCTGGCAAACACCCCAATTGCTTTTCTTCCCTTTGCTACTGGTTTTCATATTCAAATTTCACAAACCACTGTGTCTTCCAAAATGATTTAGTAGTTTGTCTCATCAAATACAAGAAGATGCAAGAAAATCTTATCGCCAACTTTATGTACTTTTTATAAATAGAATAGAATTTTTAACAGAATAGAAAGAGGACATAAAAATAGTCCTAGAAACTAGAAAACAGATGGCAACAAAAGATACCGGTATTTATCCATGGAGCCTATTAAGAGGGAAGTGCAAAATAACCAGCCCATTTTGGGTTCTTTAAAGAGTTTTGAATAAAGTAAATTCCTACAGCTTCTACTGAAATCACAGGACTTTTAACAATAGAGGGTGGTTGGGTGGCATTTAAGTATCTAAGTTCATAACTCCCAGACGGGAAATCCAATGCTTGAGTCCTATGTTAAGACATTACCATGACAAACCTGACGTTAAAGTCATTTGAAGGTTTCACTTCATCTGCCCATGCCATATTTGAAAGTTGGGGCTAAGTTAATTTAAAAAGTCACTCTATTCATTCATTCAACAAATATTCATGAAATACAGGAAAGCTTTCAAAAAGAAGCATCTGCAAAGTAATTCCTAGGGGAAAGAAATCTCCATAAATAACAAGAGGGCAGGAATAGCTTGTCATAAACTTATTTAATATTCCTCTGATCTCTGAATATGAGGGTGACAACACATGGGGACATGCTAACATCTTCAAGGATACCTGAAAGAGAAATCTGTTAATAGCAAACTGGAGCCAGAACTGATGAGCTTGACCCCATTTATTACCTGATGCACAACTAAAATAGAGCACACTTTGTGTATTTGTTTCTAAGTTTAACTCCTGCAGCACAGAGATCCCAGCCCATCATTTTTCTCTTTTGTGTTCACACAGTAGTTATATTATCTTTAACTGTGTGCTAATTATTTGCTAAGTGTGGAGAGATCCCATTCCCCAAACTAGATGGTGAGCATCTAAAGGGCAGGGGAATGTCTTCTACAGGCTTTTCTCCTTCATTACCCCACACGACACACAGCCAAGCACAAAGCAGAGGCCGTGTGTGAGGGATGGAAGAAGAATGGGAAGGAAGAAAGAAAAGCAGCCAGAAGACGAGTGAGCTTTGGTTCCAAGCTTATCAGCATCCTTTCCTTCTCTCTAGTTTTTGCCAACGGCCTCAATATTCTACCCATCATCCTACAGTCTGGTTCTCTCTGACTTCTCCCTTCTCACCTCCCCAGGTCTCTATCCTCAGTCTCTTACCTAACACAAGTACTCAGCTAATGCAGCATCTGCCCACCTGGCCTTCTTGTTTTAACTCTTCCCTCATGGTTATCACCTACCCTACTGGTGCTCCCACCTCCTCAAACGTCTTTGGTGGCTTTCAGAAAACCCCACACATTACACATATAGTTTAGGTACTACCACCAGCTATTCTCGGTGCCTAGGGAGCCCCTGTCCATCTGCCTACACATCTCCATCTTGTTCCATCTCCCCTTCAAGGCCCAGCCCAAAGGCCATGCCTCCAAAAAAGGCTTGTATGTGCTCATGTTGCCCAAACTCATTTCTGTCAGCTCTCTGCCTTTGTAGAAATGCCCTGTGCCTCTCGGGTGTCCCTTTTGGTATCTTTTACTGTTAAATCTCCCTAAGAATATTGCAAGTTCCTTGTAAAAAAAAAAAAGGCCACCACATCTCATTAAACTTTGTACCCCATGCCTTTTCCATAGTAGTTGCTAAGTAAACATTTGTTTAATTATGCCCATGAACCCTCAGAACCTTATACCACCCTCAGCACCTACAATCTTAGTGATGATGCAGGAACCACAATTTAAGAATGGATTCTAGGACACAATCCTTCTATCTCAAAGCACATAAACATCTCAGCCAATGAAGAAGTTATCCCTATTTAAAATTCTACTAAGATAGTAAGTCCAAGTATTTTAATATAAGGGATATTTACATGTTACACATATTTTCCAGCCACCAAACCAAAACATTTCTACAAACACAGAACTCTTTTCACTAAACACGGCAAATTAACATGTTAATTCCTCTCCTTTCTTCTTTGTCCATTTTCCAGTGTTTTGCTGGTCTAGACAGTTCCTTCGGTGCCTTCTTTACACTTTGAGTGCATTAGCACCTCCACTCTTCAGCTGCCCCATAATGATTTTTTTTTTTTTTTTTTGCCTAGGAGTGATTTTTTTCCTGTCCTTCCTCCTTTCTAACAAGACCTGCTAATTCTTTATAGCCACGGCTTGTCAACTTCTTTCACATAACCTTTGCCGACAGCTCTCTGAAGACACGTACTGCAATACAGGCAGGTATGCCTACATCTCTTCCACCCTGCTTTTAGGCTTGCAATATCTCTTCTGTAACCCTTCCTATACCCGAATATAATTCCTTAGATCAAAACTAAATTACTCATACTGCAGTTTAAGGACATTTTTCCCTCCTTTCCTAATCTTAGTGGATGTGGGGCACAGTAATTTTCCTCTGTATAATTAGGGGGGAAAAAACCTTCAGAGTGTGTCCCGAGAAACTCTTTTGATATTATTTTGTTTTTCTCTTGGACAATATGCCTTTTATATTATTTATCCAGTAGAAATCCACAGTACGTCAAATTTGCTCTGCCAATGACATCCTATTTCTTTTATCGTGTCTGCACAGTTATCTTGTCTGAGCTGATGGCTCCTGTTTTGAGAGTCCATGAAGGATTGAAAGATTCAGCATTAAGCTTGGTGAATTGTGGTTGTTAATCCAACGTCCACACACCATGGTAGCGTGGCCAACTCCCCCTAAGATACGCGTGATTTTAATGGAGAAATTCAAAAGAGCTTATTAGCTTAGAGGATTTACGTGTATTAGTAGCACACTTGAAGTGTCCGATTAATATTGTGTTCTTATATAATATACCAGCTGAGCCCTAATAAAGAGTTACTCACCTGAGTCTAGAGGTTCCGTCCTACACAACCCTGGACACTATATAGGCCTCGTGAAATGTACACACGAGATGGAGACAAGTTTAGAGGATGCACTCACAGAAGTCCCTGAAAAGCACTATGGAGGATCTATAACCACACCTAGAAGTTTCCTTGCTTTCTGAGCCTCAAACATGACATGCTTACACAAGGATCCTTTCAAAACAGGACTATTCCAACTCTCTTCCTTCAATTGGAGGAACGAGAAAAAGTTAGCTAGAACTGGAATTTTTCCCAGCAGATTACTTAGAATAGAGTGAGAAGAAACTTTGCTGACGACACCCATAAATTTAAAAGAACAAATAAATAGGGGTATGTGGTTGGCTCAGTTGGTTAAGCGTCTGACTTGATTTCAGCTCAGTTCATGGTCTCGCAGTTCCTGAGATCAAGCCCCGCGTCGGGGTCTGTGCTGACAGCACGGAATATGCTTGGGATTCTCTCTCTCCCTCTCTTTCTGCCCCTCTCTCACTCGTGCTCTCTCTCTCAAAATAAATAAATAAACTTTTTAAAAAATTATTTAAAAAAACAAATAGTAATCCTTATCAGGCAGTTGAAGATCTGCTTAGAGCTCCTGCAATCCATTAGAATGGAGTACATGTTTTATTCACTTGCTGAATCTTGACCACAGTGGCCCCCTGAGGATGAGCTCCTGTAATTGTCCATCTTCTCAATAAAGAACAATGCCAGTTGGACAGACTGAAGCTACTGAAAAATAACCTGATTTATCTTCTGCAACTAAGCAAAGAAATCACTCCCCATCTTAATGTTGCTCGCATACATCACACGGCCCACCTACCTTGTTTGGAAGGTTCACGCAAGTTAGAAGCTCTGATATTCTCACCACCATGTCATATACTCCACCTGATTGGCACTTCAGTCTAAAGTATCAACTAAACACTTACTTAGAAGCCTAATTCCCCTTCTATTTTCAACCCACTTGGACATGTAAAAAACTTCTGCACATTTTGTATTTTCATAACCAACCCCAGACACACTGCTTGCCATTTTGTAAAAATACTAACAGATAAAAATAGAAGACTTTATGAATTCTCCAAAGTTAATAAAGCAAAGGTTATCTCAGTAAAGTAATTATTGTCTACTACTATGTGATAATTGCCACATAGCAATTTATGAGATATATCTGTCTGGGGGAAAGCATAGATGCACATATATACACACATATGCATGTATGCACACACACATTTCTTTTTTTTCCATTTTGGGTGCTAGTGTTATAGATGTTACATGAAAAAAAAAAGTCAAGGGGTGCCAGTTAAGCATCGGACTTTTGATTTAGGCTCAGGTCATAATCTCTCACTTCATGGAATCAAGCCCTGCATCAGCTCTGAGCTGACAGTGTGGAGCCTGCTTGGGATTCTCTCTCCCTCCCTCTGGCCCTCCCTGCTCATGCATGCTCGGGCTCCCTCCCTCCCTCTCTCTCTGTTTCTCTCTCAAAATAAATAAATAAACATTAAAATATATATATATATTTTTTTTTTAAGTCAACTTTTCAGGGAATCAAATATACTGCTGGTGGTATTTTAAGTTGCTATACTTTTAAAGAACAATTTTTAAAACTAAAGAAAGAATAATTTAAATTACACACACACACACACACACACACACACACACAAACATATATCAAGGGCCCCAAAAATGTAACTCAGTAATTCTACTTCCAGGAATTTATTCTTAAGAAATTATGAGAATTCCACTTAAAAATTGAGATACAAAGATGTTCATCATATTTCATAGTGGTAAAAAAAAAAAATAAATCAAAATACCAATGATAGGGAAACATTAATAACTTATAGTACAAATACAAGACAAAACACTTTACAACCATAAAAGAGTGTATTTTTAAATATTTCACATGGGGAAAATGTTTATGATTAACTGTAAAGGCAACAGATACAAAGCAGTGGTTAGATAGGATCTTGATTTTTTTTTTTTAAAGAATGTAAGAAAAACGTATGTTCTTACGCATGAAAATTCTACATGGAAAGTCACTCATGCAAATATCAACAATCTCTAGGAAGTAGGTTTACAGGTGATTTATATTTTATTTTTTATATTTTTATATATTCCAACTTATCACTAGTGAATGTATTTTATTTTCTTAATTTTAATCAACAATTTTTCCATCTCCCTAATGCCTCCCACACTAGGATTTCTGTATCAATTTATACCCAGACTTTGGGAGACTATACATGAAGTTTGCCCAGGAAGAGTCCCTTTCATTTTTGCTTGCTATACCGTCATTAAACACTTCCACACTCAAAGGTGTCCTGGTTTATATAATAAATTGATGACCCTATCCTAAATGAATTTGTAGGATTAGGGATATAAAAGTTCAAGGCGGGGTAAAGTACTCTCCAAAATATGACCGTCTTGGGGCACCTGGGTGACTCAGTTAGTTAATTGTCCCACACTTGACTTGGGCTCAGTTCATGAACTCACAGTTCATGAATTCAAGCCCTGCACTGGGCTCTGTGCTAACAGTGAGGAGCCTGCTTGAGATTCTCTCTCTCCCTCTCTGCTCCTCCCCTGCTCTCTCTCTCTCTCTCTCAAAAATAAGCAAGCTTTAAAAAATAAAATAAAATAAAATGAGACCAGTCTTCTATCTAAAGATGTGCTAAATCTCTATTCTAAGAATGGAGGAGGGATTGACAGACCTCATCTCTACTTACCTATATTCTGCCATGTCAGAACGGATTAAAGATCGCTTTTTATAGACTTTGAATTGTCTTGAACTCTAAGGACAGAAATGAGGTGTGACCTAAGGTGAATGATATTAATATGGATACCCAACTATTGATACTCCTGCAAAACTTGCATTTTTGTGCACTGGAAGAAAGAGGCTTATCAAAACATAATAAATACAGTTGACTCTTGAACAACATAGTCTTGGACTGCATAAGCACACTTATATGTAGATTTTTGTGACAAATACAGTATAGTACCATGCATGCATTTTCTCTTCCTTATGATTTTCTTTTCTCTAGCTTACTTTATTGTAAGAAAACACCATATAATACATATAACTTAAAAAAATATGTGTGAATCAAATGTTTATGTTATCAACAAGGCTTCCAAGCAACAGTAGGCTATTTGTAGCAAAGTTTTTGGAAAATCAAAGTTATGCATGGATTTTTGACTGTGGGCAGGCGGGGAGGGGGAAGAGGTGCCCCTAACTCGTGCGTTGTTCAAGGTCAACTGTAATCTCTATTGGTGTAGAGAGCAGGGCTGTGTTTTAGCATCCTAAATTCTTAGTAAATAAATGGGTGAATTGGATACATTCTCCATTTCTATAGAAATTAGACAAATAATTATTTTCCTGTATGCTGTTATATGGTTTCATTTTCATTTACCTAGGCTGGTCTAAGAACCTAGAATCCTAGGTTGGTCTAGACACATATAATTTATTCTGTTTTCTAGCTAGAGTCAAAAGTAAGCAATTATGGATTAATATTAATTACTCTAAAACTAAAATCAGTATCTTTGAAAATTGTTTTTCAAAAGGCAATGGGAATTTATTTGCCCATTCTCATATCCCTTTCAGGTGGTATACTGTGCAACTAATTGATTTGGCTAGACTTTCAGAAAGAGCTCTAGTTAAAATAAATTAATCCTCGAGACTTTATTGTGGATTTTTTATTGCCATGATGAGTAATTAGACCAAAATAAGTATAGCCGCACAAAATGACAATAGTTTTTCAAAGTCTTAAGCAAAATAATCTCTTTCACTGCTTGTCACATAGTCCTTTACAGAACCCCAATGTAAAAATAAGTAAAGCTGAATCCCTCAAGTCTTTCTCTTCCTTCACTCCCTCATCTAACCAAGTGCTCCAAGCACCTCTAACGAACTCAGAGCTTCAAGACTTGGTATGGAAATATACTATAATTTTCCTCATAGGTACTTGACATTACTAGCTTCCTACATGACTTCAAAAGCATACTGGTCCTGCTAAAAAACGCCCAACTAAACATATTCCTGCTTCTGTCTCTTTTTGAAACAGAACATGCTATCCAGCTCCTCTCAAACTCTGGCTAAAAGAAGTGACTTTAAAGAACATTGTTGAAGGATATAACAGTCAATCTCTAAATTATACTTTGGATCTAGTCAGACCACATGAAGTTTATGTATACAGACCAAATTAGCTTAGCTTTTCATAATAGCATCTTTACTGAACTGGCACTTACTAAATAACCTTTAGATTTTTTTTTTCATAAGGTTGCTTTTAAAAAGAGCATTTGCTTCAAAAAATATCATTGAAGAAATTGCCTATTAAATCAGTGCTCATTATTTATGGTCTCATGTGACAAATCTCTTTTAAAAATCAGCACCAGGAAAAATGTACTCCTGAGGAACCTACTTACTTTCTTCTTTTGGATAATAACAATGACACAACTGATCATGTCTCCTTTGTCATCTTGGATGCCAAGAACCTCAGAGCTAAATCTGAAGTTCAGTGGTAACATATACGGTAGACCTTAGGTCTCATACTTGAGTTCTGTTTCTTCATAATACCAAGTTCTGCTTTTATATATATTTTCTTTCTTTCGTTATAGGTATTCTAATTATAAACTCCTTCAAATTCCTGATGGAGTAATAATTGTTCATGAGCCATTAACTAACATTGTAACTGTATTAGTACAAATCTGTAAATCCAGCTAACAGTGTTACAATCAAGTCAATACTGTCCACATTATCATTAGCTTTTGTTGGATGCTTTTGAAAACATTATTTACTTCTTGCCTGTCTTCAGAAATATCTCCAAGCTTTTAGAAAGATTACTAAAAATGGTTCTATCATAACATATGCACATTATCTCAGTAATCTGGAATGTAAAGATTCTAGGATTGAAAACTTCACTGGGGCTTTCTTACTATCCCCTGACATCTTGAGATTTAATTCCATCTCAACTATTGTTCTACCCTTTGCCGTCTAAAGATCATTTTCCTCTTTTAAGTCTAATCTAAGAACAATCATTTAGTACATCAAGCATCATCCTAAGTATCTCAGAGTATGTAATACCTCACTAAATTCTCATAACTAGTATTACCCATTCTTACAGATGAGAACGCTACAGCCAAATGAAGTTAAGTAGCTTACCCAGGGTCACGTGGTACTAAGTGGCAAAGCCACAATCTGAACCCAAGTAGTCTAACTCCAGGGTCCCTGGAGTTATTATTCTATATTGCTCCTTTGAAAAAGTGTATAAAATAACAAGCTTGAATTCTGCTGCAAGAGATTAAGCAAAATATTAATAAGAAAGTTGTAATAGCATGACTTGTATTTTGAAAGGATACCAGGAAAAGTTTTGAAAACAATTTTAACAGCTTCCGAAATAGGGCAGCATTTCATTTTCTTGAGCTATTTAAGTGTGAGGCTGCCTGAAGATAAGAATGGGGAGGACATTGTAAAAGTCTCTTCCTGCTCAGTCACTCTAATTTTTACAATATCCGGTGAAAGAGTTTTATGCAAATGATGGGCAATTCCCAGACCTCTGTTTCTTCAACTCTAGCCCTTTGTAATTGTTGAAAATAAGTAAGTACGGTTACCATAAGAGATTATAAAATATTACTATTCAGACACCATTTTGCACAAGAGCAAGGGTGGCAATATAGAGCAATAAAATGGAGGAGGGACATTTTCAAGAGATAAAATTCTTTTGAACTTATTTTCTGCAACCAGGGAAAATACACCAGCACCCAAAGGAATATGGGAAACTTTACACTACATTTACGCACAAACACATTTTCTACTTCTTAATTTAAAAAAGGAAAGGACAGCATTAAAATGCGCATACAAATAAACAGGCCATTTATTTACTTCTACTAATTAACATCTCTTGAGATCTCCAGGGTCTCTTAACATCTCTAGGGCCTCTCTCAAAGGATGTTCTCATGGCAGGAGAACCAGTGATTCAAAAACTTGCTGAATCCAGAGGGAGAAATGTTAGAAAAGAAAAGACACCCTAAAAACAAACATGTTAATTAAAAACATGAGATAAACACCAACATCTCCCACCTCTACCCACTATCCCTGGGAGGCCGGGGAAAATAGTGTTCCTGCTTTAAACTTTTTTTAAAGGGCCAAATTAGTTACAAATTCTCCAGAAACAGTTAACATTTGCTCCACACAGTCATTACCCCCAAAAAACACAACTCCTAAAATCAGAGCTAAAGAGCAGAAGTAGAAATTTCCAATTGCTCAGATTTAAAATACATGACACTCAATGAGTGTCACACCCAAAGAAGCGTTGGAAGTTCCCTTGGCTATTTCCAGCAGTCTCAACCAAGAAGAAAAAACTAAGACAGTTGGGATATCCAAGAGTGAATGTCAAGGTTGGGAGAAGACCAGTCAGGAACAGGAGGGGGAGACTGGATGAAGCTGTGATTTGATTATGCACCAAACACAGTCTTAGTTAGAAATATGATTCTTGTTGACTGAAAACTGAAAGTGATGGGGTTTAGGACAACACATCACCCCCAAATACTGCACATTGATTTGAATATTTTAAGCTAAAAGAGTTTGAAAAAACAGCAGAAAGAGAAGGTCTCTCTGACCTTATCCCCCACCTTCCCTTCTCCCCAAAGCAGCTTATAAGACCTTAATGTGGGAGGTGCCCTTCCTATACCTAGAAAAAAGGAGCATCTTTATCTCCTGGATGCAGGAAACCTAGAAGAATCTGCACATGTGGTCCTTATGAAGTTCCCCCCAATTTATTACATCTACCTTATATTCTTTGACCTATCATATCCTTCTACAAATGTCTACTCTTCATCAAACTTAGCTAAAAAACTCAGACTTAACCATTTCTTTGGAAGTTCTCTTCCTTATGAAGGTGCCTGTATCACATAAAACTTATATTAAATAAACATGTGTGTTTTTCTCCTGGTTATCTTTGTCAATATAATTTTCAGACCCAGCCAAGGACCCTAAGAGAGTAAAAAAAAAAAAAAACCTTTTCCTCCCCTGAAAAAATATGGAGAAGGAGAAGAGAATAGGAAAAGAAGAGAAAGGAAAGGGAAAAATTAATGAACTGTAGAGGAAAGATGAAGGTGGAAAGAAAATAAGAATTGACCAAATTAACTCAAATAAACCATTTTTATGATACCACTCTGAATTTTTCCTTAATTTTCCTTATATATGTGTGTATTTTTTTTTAACATTTTTTTATTTATTATTGAGAGACAGACAGAGACAGAGCATGAGCATGGGAGGGGCAGAGAGAGGGAGAGATAGAATCTGAAGCAGGCTCCAGGCTCTGAGCCATCAGCACAGAGCCCAATGCGGGGCTCAAACCCATGGAGCACGAGATCATGACCCGAGCTGAAGTCGACCACTTAACAGACGGAGCCACCCAGGCGCCCCTATATATGTGTGTATTTTAACTGTAGAAGCACTATTACCATTTTAGCACAATGTCAAAGGCATGGTTTTGGAGGCAAACAACCCTGGGACCAGGTCTATTCCAACCCTGAATAGCTGTGTGAACTGAAGAAATTACTTAACTACACTGAACCTTGGTTTTCTCACCTGTAGCATATTGACAATAAGAGTTTTCAAATGATTACTATTCCTCCACAAATCTATTTTCAATGTATATTTACAATAAAAATATAAGAGTAAGTTATCTACAATTCTAGCTGCATAACATAATTTTCACCTTGCACCATATCCAAGCAGTTTCCATGTTGCTAAGACTTCATAACTGTTAATACCTGCAAAAATTCTGTCTAGTGGATGCATCACGTTCCTGTACTGCTGTTTTCAGTTTCTCCTTTTTGTAAATAAGGCAGTTATGAATATCATCCTGCTGAGGGTGTTTCTCCATATTTTGCATGATTCCTTCCCATGAGAAGAGCTTTCCGGTAAAGGAGTGCCAACTCCCTAAAGGGCATGAACATTGCTCTTGTCTTTTAACAACCAGAAGCAGAAATCTAGATCTGCCCTCACCAGTCAAGTGTGTGATTAATCCACTATTACTAATTACCATGATCTGTAACCAATGTTTCAGGTTATGTGATTTTTGTCATCTTTACAGAGGCTCTTGTGCTCTTCAAAGATTCTCTTGAGTGAATTCCGGATTCTAGATCAATAGTTAATTCATGAACCTTCCCAGCATTTTCACCCTTGCTTCCCAGGTAAACACACTTGCACATACACAGTATGGATGGAGTTTCTCTAGAGAGCGATTTTCAGCCCCTATCTGCAATCACTAGGCTGTCCAATCAATATGAAGTGAAAAATTGCAGCCCAGTGTATTCAGCCAAAATTCAACTATGAGATGTTTGTCCATGGCAGCTTGTATATTATTTAATCGAGACCTTTATGACAACTTTTTCCATTGTGGTTGGTGATAAATGGAATCAATCAGGAGATGTACACCGATCGATCATCTAACTACTTCGAATTGTCTGTAAACTTTGTTGAAGTGCAAAGAAAAATAAGAACCATAATCAATATAATTGGTAATGCTGGAGGGAAATCAGACTTGGATGTTTTAAGTATGCAGGTGTGAAACATGACTTCCTGTCTATTCTTCACTGTCCCTGCCGGCCTGCTGTATTAACTTTAAGTCAAAAGTTCACCTGATACCTTTTAAAGAAACTAACATTTTTCACGCTAATATCTCCTACTTCATATTACTAATATTTATCTGCAAAGATCACATCTATTTGCTGTCATCTACAAATCTCATCTATGAATCTCATATTAATAGCTTCTGGGGCAAATAACATTAGGACTGTGTTACTCAGGCTTTAACCACAAACCTTTGAAAGGTCATGATATGCAAGACAGAACTCATAAATAAATAAATAAATAAATAAATAAACAAACAAATAAAACCATTTTATAAATCCATAAAGTAGTTGTTCCCATCTGGATTTTGCATGAGATTATCTCTTATATAGCACTTCAAGTTACTCAATGAGATAGAGAGTCTATTTTATGGATGAAAGAAGAATCAAATACAAAACGTGGTTTAACATACTTTAGAATATTATTAAATCATACCTCAAAGCATTTGGGAATAGGGGGAAAAAAGACATGAAAAAAAACAACATGCAACTATTTTTGCAGATTCCATGAATGGAGAACATAAGTCAGGGTCATACATACTCTTAATGACACGAAAGTCCAATATTCTGGAAAGAGCATGGTATACCAGAAAATTTAACTGTATAACATGATCAAGTTCACTATTATCCTAACCTCTCCAAAGATTCCTCATCTGTAAAATGGGATTATACCTCCCTACTTCACTGAGTTTTTGTGATAATTGATGTTTGTGAAAGCACTTGGTCAATTATAATCTATGGATTCTAACTGTGAATCATATTTCTTTGACTTTCTTCACATATCATCAGCATTTTCACTTCAAAAATCAATTTGTCCTATATCTTCTTACTGACCAATTCCGCATGGATGCATCACAAATATCACACAATTTTTCTTTTCCCTAACTCCTACAATGTTAGCTGGAGATTTAAAAGAGACCAGTTTCATTCATGCAGAGAGTATTTTCTATAGATTTATAGGTTGAATTGTGGATTTGATTTCAATGGATTTTTTCCTCAAACATTTTCAGAAACACCAGGCACAGGAATATAATCAAGGCAAAAACACCTTAAGGTATTACCCCATCTGATAAAGAAGTATGTAGTAAACTTACATTTATCCAAACATCCTAACTTATACAGTCTCTTCCTTCCTAAAGATTAAAGGCTTTAAGCATAAGTCGCCTAAAATCACCATTGTCATCTGCATCCAGGACTTTCAGGAAAGAAGCAAACAGGCATTTGTACAGAAATCAACACACCTCTCCATAAAAAGGCAAATTGGTATCTATTGTAGCTGGGACTTTAGAACCAGACTGAGCCAGTCTGGACATTCTAACTTGCAGGTTGTAGGACCTTGAAAATTTTATGGTACTTCACTGAAGCTGAGTTTCCTCATTAGAAAACCAAGAGTAATCGTGAAGGAACAGTAAGATGGCTGGCAAATCATGGATTCTGGCTAAACATCTGTACCTTTCTCCCAAGGCCACCTGAGCTCACCTCCACTAAAGCACTTACACCATATACTGTAATCACCTGACTCCTTCTTCGACTGCAAGCTCCCTGTGGACAGTGCCTGCTTCTTATTCATCTTTGTATTCTAGTGCCTGGTGTGAGATGCCACTGTTTGATTGATATGTCATCAAAACTTGTATACAAATGGAATGGCTATTTGCAAAAGAAATAGATACCATCGTGGGGAATATGCAAAGCAATATAGGAATATAATTAATGTTAATATAGCAACATGAAATTCATTTATTCATTCAATAATTTATTCAACAACAGTATTTATTAGCAACTACTGCCCGCTAGATGTTTTTCCAAATGCTGGGGATACAGCAGTAAACAAAACAGAAAAAATATCCTGCCACCAACGGTTCCGTCCTAATGCAGGAAATGGACAACAAATACAAGACATACACAAAATACGTAGTATATGAGATCATTGTAAGTGCTGTGGAAAACACTAAATAAGGAAACGGGAGAGGAAAGGTCAAGATTTTAGGAAACTATACTGAGAAGGTGACACTCGAGCAAAGACCTAATGAGGGAGTAAGCAGCGTATGTGTTTAGGAGAAAAGCGTTCTAGACACAAAGAACACATTTCAAAACCCTGAGGCAGAATTCCTTGCAAGTGTGCCTAGAGAGGAGTTCAGAGACATTGGCTGTGGGGAGTGGGTGGGTGCTTGATCACAAAAAGCCTTATGGGTCACAGTGAAAACACTGGCTTTCACTCTCAGTGAGGTGGGAGCCAACGGAAGGTTTTGAATAGAGAACTAACATCATCTAACTTATATTTTAACAGAATCACTCCAGGGGCAGGGTGGAGAAAAAGGGCAAGGATATAAATAGGGAGGCCAGTTGAGAGGCTATATTTATAACCCAGATAGGATAGGATAATGGTTCGGACCAGGGTAACCACAGTGAAGGTGGCAAGTAGTGGTCAAAATCTAGATACATTCAGAAGGTAGAGCTCACAGGTTCGGCTATAACATGCAAACTAGACAGGAGTCAAAGACTGATACCTAAGCATTTTGAAAGACAAAGAATGGGCTTAATGAGAAATGAGTTACACAGGGTTCTGACATTAAAATGCAGGTGGCAGCTTCTGAGGAATAAAGAATAATCACTGGCTAGGATCTAAATGGGCAAAACACAGCAATCACTATAGAGAAATAACCTTTTGCCCACAGCTTAAAAAAAAACAAAAAGGTATAAAATGGACGGTACATTCAGTAGCATGTGGTATCCCCACCCCTGGCTAAGACAGGATGTAAGAAGATACTCATACGCAGATGAGGAACAGCATCAAGGGTGTTGGAAGGGGCAATACAGGAGTCAGGGTGTGAAGGGGACATGTGGAAGGGAGGAATGATCCCAACCAATCAAGAAATGGAAACCCAGAGTTCCCTATGGTAGCTGGACATGATGCCTACTAGTAGTAAGGGCAGGAAGAAATGATAAACAAATGCAAAATATCCTCATCCTTGGAAAGAGGACCAATGACTGGACTTTGGAAGCAAAAAGAGTCTTACATCATTTTTTTTTTTCTTTTAACGTTTATTTGTTTATTTTTTGAGAGAGAGAGCGAGCACGTGAACGTGCACGTGCACACACATAGGGGAGGGGCAGAGAGAGACAGTATCTGAAGCAGGCTCCAAGCTCTGAGCTGTCAGCACAGAGCCCGACATGGGGCTCAAACTCATGAACTGTGAGACCATGACCTGAGCTGAAGTCGGGCACTCAAGGCGCCCCTTGGGAGAATCTCAGGGAAGCTGGTATCTACATCTACCCTGCCCCCCCCAACAATCCCAAACCCCAGCATACAGCATTCCAGAATGGGGGGTGGAAAGTAAAATTGTATGTAATTGAATCTTCAAAAGTCTCCATAAAGTGACATATGTGTATGTATGAACAATACATCTCTCTATTTGTATATATAGAGAAAGAGCAAAAGCAAGAGGGAGAGAAACGGGGAGAGAACCTACTTATTCCACAGCCACAGAAATACAGTGAACTTCTCATTAAAAGAGGGGAAAAAGGAAACTTTGAAAAAAGCTATAATCACATGAAAGTAACCTCCCTCTTCCTCAGCATTTTAGTTGCTTTGTGTCTAGGGGAATGAGAGTGAATGAGATGTTACATCACACACTCCACAATTCAACTAACAAAGGTATATATTTCCCTTTATTTAATAACAGTAGATGAAAAAGATATATTCCTTCCTCCTCCAAATGCAAGACACACACACACACACACACACACACTGGTGTTGTAGTCTCCAGGGCCTAAAATATACTAATTTTCAAAATTTGATAATCCAGTTCCCATAGCAACCATAAATCAGTCTTTTGAAGGACGCATAGGAAGGATATTCTGGCTGGAAACAACATTCTTTGACCACTGAGAAAAATGAAACCAAAGCCAAATTATAGCAACCCAAGATAGGATTGTTTTAAAGGTCCCAAGTTTCTTCTCTTTGACAGTATTAATGCTAAAGTAGGCACGACATCCGCATGCTAAGGAAACCTTGAATTCCAAGGGGAGAGTGAACGCCGAGAGGCGCCGCCTGGCCGGCCGCCCGGGAGCCTCCCCGCGGCGCCGGTGATTGCCTATCGATCTGAGCTGCGCCCAGCCTCCTGTCTGCACCCGGCAGGTCAGCAGTGAACTTGTACCAGGCTTTGGCTGTGCTCTTTTGGTCAACCCAATTTCCTAACATACGCAGCGCGATGCATTGTCACTATACCTCTCATCTCTTTCAGAATTCAAACGTGTATCAACAGAACTAAATTTCCACACACTCCCCTACAAATTATTGCTGGAAAACCTTCACATAAGATTCGAGTCTCCCCTGATTTGCTTGGGAGCTACTCTACAAAAGAATGTCTCTTACTATGTTACCTTAAGCAGAATATTGGAAACTTCAAGCATCTGTTAGTATTCACAAACTGGCAATAAGAATGAAATAGACTACATCAACTCTAAAGTTGCTAAGAAAACAGCATCTTTGACTTACCAGGTATGCTTTGGCCAGCCACAAACAACACTTCGGAGTTCTTTATTGTTAGGCCTGGAATGTACCCAATTAACTGGATTGAAAAGAGCACTTACCCAAGGAAGCTTAGTGTTCAATCTTCTTTTTTCAAACACTCCCTTCTAACATTCCTCAGCACAAATTCATTGAGTTCTCTCTCACTTGTGCTGTGTACCTTTTATGTCCCTTCATTGACTTCCCAGCTCCTGTCCTCTAAAATTTCTCCCTTTGGGGGTGGGTGCCTGGCTGACTGGGTCAGTGGAGCATGTAACTGTCTATTTCAGGGTTGTGGGTTCCAGTCCCACATTGTGTGTAGAGATTACTTAAAAAGGTAAAAATAAATGAATGAATGAATGAATGAATGAATGAATTAAATTCTCCCTTTGTAAATTCAGTTTAGTTTCATCATTTCATGATGATCCTTCTCAAATGAGCACCCTTCCAGAAACTTCCAAGCCCAGCATCCATTCTGTAGCAAACAGGTTTCTTCTTCCAGCCACTCCTTTCTCCATTCCTGTTACCGGGGCAGTGGTCTCATCAACAGGTAACTTCCCAAAGGGCCATGCTGATTCTAGTTTCTTTTCTGCCCTCCTGGTGCAGTGAACTAATCCCTCCTGTCCTATTTTCATCTCCACTTCTGAGAACAGCAGCCCAGAGAGGCATCCTTCTATCCACTCTGGCCTCAATGAGGAGATGGGGGATCAGAGTCATTACTATCCACTCTCACTTACCTACCTAGCTGGAGGGATAGCACTGTCCGCATTGCAGCCTAACCCAACTTCTTTCAGGTCCTGGAAAGCACCACACTCTTTCATAACTCCACAGCCTCCACAGTAGACGCTGTATCCTCTACTTAGAAAACTCTTCTGCCCCTGTTCCCTGCACCTGGCTACTGCCAACGTGACTTCCCCCAATGTATCTTGCCATCACTTCCCCCCAGGAAGATGCCCTGACCTCTCTGCACAGAGCTATGGACCTCTACTCTCCCTATGGAAGAATAATTGCTGGTTTAGTTGCTGGTCTTCCTCACTGAAATCCAAGTTCTTTTGGGCAGGCACCTTTCCTCTCCTGACCCATTGTAATTCCAGCCCATAGCGTATTGTCTGGCACACAGGTGTTCAAGGAATATTTTTGAATGAATGAATGACACAAATATTTTTTTGTTATCTACCTCCATGTTCTTTCCAATACAATATTCCATCTTTGAAAAAGAAAGTATTCAAATAAGAGGTGTTATCAGTGGTCACATAGGGAATAGCTTGGTCAGCATGACTGCAGGATAGTCAACTTTGTAGGGGGTTTCCCTCACTCAGGAGGCTCCCTGACTGTCATCTGACCTGCCAAAGAAACTGAAGGGACCTCATATACTTCAGGCCAACACCATGCCCTGCCTCTCACGCAGGCATCCTACCATCCTAACCCAGTCCAATACTACAAGGAGGCAGAGTCCCTCCGAATGCCTTCCTTCATATTCAGCCAGAACACAAGGATGGAAGAGTCATGGCCATCTCCCTTCATACACAGCCTCAGACTGTAGTTCCTTGAGATGTCACTCAGCTCCTGGCTCGGGGCCAGACACAGGATCATATGGATCTCATGAATAAATGAGGAACTCTTTTTTTTTAAGTTTATTTAATTTTTTAATTTATTTTGAGAGAGAGAGACAGAGAGAGTGAGCGGGGGAGGGGCAGAGAGAAAGGGAGAGAGAGAATCCCAAGCAGGATTCTTGATCGATCCCACCAACCATGAGATTATGACCTGACCTGAAATCAAGAGTTGGACATTTATCTGGCTGAGTTACCCAAGTGCCCAAAGGGCTCTTTTCAGTGCTTAGTTGTCTGCCCTGTACTAGCTCTTGCCTCACTCATATAAAATGCTTCAGATTTATACAACACCCACAAACAACACCCCCTAATTTCAATCAAGCCTCTTTGAAAAAGTAGTCTCCACCTACTCACTCCACTCTCACCTTCAGACCACTGGATCAGGATCTGAGGCCCGATCCCACCAAGGCCACCAGCAAACTCTTGTAACAAAGAAACAAAGGACACTTCCTAGAGCTTACTTGGTTTGTCCTTCCTAGAACGTTTCATGCAACTCACTTTCCTTCTGGCCCACTTTAATTCTTTGACTCTTCTCATAGATTTCTCCTCTATCCTTTTGACAACACCTACTCTGTATTCTTCACTGAAAAAAAGGGGGGGGGTGGGGTTTGACCAAATTTCCTTTAATCATTATAGTATTATAGTAAAGCTAAATCCCCTGAATTTTTACTATGATCCAGTCCTATTATATACACTTTCACATATTAACTCATTTTATGGTTCACAACTAGCCTATGACTCAAATACGTATCATCTCCATATTATGGGTGAGAAAATTGAGGACGGAAATAAGTAACTTGCCTCAGTAACTGGTAGAACTAGGATTTGACCCCAGGCAGCAGAGCCCATACACTTAACTTCTATTCTATGCTCATCCTTTAAATGATGGTGGTCCAGTAGGAGCCCTCTGAATCCACAAATATTACCTGAGTGATCCTACCCTTCCCTGGTTTCATACCCATATTCCCAGACAACCCCAATCTATTGTTCTAGTTTACGGCTCAAAATCTCTCAGCTCAAGATCCACACAATCCAACTGCCTGCTGAATACATCCAAACAAACTCATCCTCTTTGACTTACCCAATCAATGGCTTGATTCAGAGCCTTCTTCACTTGTAGAAGACACCACCATGCACACAGTGCAGCCCAGAGATAATGATGTCACCCTTTGCCCCACCCACTGCCTTGCCTCCCACATGTACTGGTCAGCAAGTTCACCAGTTCAACTCCTTCCTTTCCAACACCTCAGTTCAGATCCTGATCGTTCCTTATCACACTTACAGCCTCTTCACACAGCTGCTGGAGCGATTTCCTAAAACCACAGCTGTTCTCCTCACGTCTCCACTGATGGTATTTTCAATGACTCCTCATTCCTTCAGGATGAAATGCTAACTCCTCAGCATAGAACACAGTGCCTCCCTGATAGGTCATGGCTACTTCTCAAGCCTTGTTCTACCTTAGGTCCTAGCCTCTGGTCCCCAGGCCTGTATACATGTGGTCACTCATGTTGAATGAAACACAGTCAATCACCCTTCTTCCCCCTGTCACTCACCTATCATCTTTGGTTCATTCTAATCTGCTTCCCCACGCAGGCAACTATACCCAAAAGAGTCTTTCCTGCCTCCCACATGCTCTTAGAGCCCCCTAAGCTCACTTCTCCCCTGTTACCCACCATACTGAATTATAACTACCTTTTGATTGTTTTTCTTTTTTAATCATTAGACTGGACTTTTCTGAGAACAGAGGGCACATCTTATACCTCTTTGCATTAAATAAGCATCTAACACAGGACTCATACAAAGTAGGTGTTCAATAAATCTTTGTCAGATGAAATTGCAATGGAAACACAAGCTTTTAGAAGCCGGTTCTGCCCCTCCTTCTGAATTAAGTAGGCATATGGATACAAAGCTAACTGCACTTCAAGTGAAAGAAGCAGATGGCTTCAAAGCACATCAACTCCAGCCAGGGAATGTATACTCTTCCTTTCAAAACATCCTTAAATTAACACTTTCATTATTGATCCCTTCTTCTAAGAATGAAAGAAGGAAAGAAAGAAAGAAAGAAAGAAAGAAAGAAAGAAAGAAAGAAAAGAGAAACTTTAACATGTTTAATCTAGGGGAAAATAATGACACTCTATGGGATGAAGATAACAAAAGTACAGTAGGGCCTCCCTGATATAAGCATCATTAAGAAAGAAACTGATTCACATAAAATAAGTTTCTTTATTAATATGTGTCTTTCCTTAAAGCATCAAATAAATGTATTTTTTTTTTCCTTTCTGGAAGAAAATCATTCTCAAATATATGCTTCTCTAGTTTTATAATCAAAGAATATATAAAAATATGCTCATAGCATAGTAGGGAAAGTCAATTTTTAAAAGCAAGCACGGGGGGCGCCTGGGTGGCTCCGTCGGTTGAGCGTCCGACTTCAGCTCAGGTCACGATCTCGCGGTCTGTGAGTTCGAGCCCCGCGTCGGGCTCTGGGCTGATGGCTCAGAGCCTGGAGCCTGCTTCCGATTCTGTGTCTCCCTCTCTCTCTGCCCCTCCCCCGTTCATGCTCTGTCTCTCTCTGTCTCAAAAATAAATAAATGTCAAAAAAAAATTAAAAAAAAAAAAAAAAGTAAGCACGGTCCCATGTTGTTAAAACATAAACATACATATTTACATTTATATTGACATTTGTATTCATATTATGTAGCTCTTCCA
The DNA here is from genome assembly GCF_023721935.1 of Panthera uncia. Taxonomy (NCBI): domain Eukaryota; kingdom Metazoa; phylum Chordata; class Mammalia; order Carnivora; family Felidae; genus Panthera; species Panthera uncia. The sequence continues at coordinate 95,364,345 of NC_064810.1, forward strand.
AAATATTAATAGTGGATATCTCTGGTTGTGAAATTGCAACAGATTTTTATTTTGTTATCTCATCTGTATATTCTAATATTTTCACAATAAAGTGTGTAAGTTATATGATAAAAATAGAAATTCATAAAAAATTAGTACTATGCTGAATTTAAGATTTTATTGACAAGATAAATCATCACACTCAAGTTCAATATTTACCCATCAGTATGCTTGAAAGCTAATAAAGTAAACAAATGCCTCAGCAAACCAATCCAAAATATAATGCTTTCAGAGTTCTCAAGAATATAGTCTAGATTTTTCAGCCCTTCTCAGTCTACAGCCCTATCTGCTTTTTTGCTATCAATTCCTGCTTCTAGAAGTCCCCTTTACCTCTTTTGAAATATGTTATTTGCAAATTTTCTAAAGTCATTTGCAAAGTAGAGTGTTTCTTTCTTGAGACCCTGAAGTTAAAGTCTGCTTTTTTTGAACACAGACTTTGTGACATCCGTTGGCACTTTTTATTTACTATGATAGTTAAGAGTATGTTAGGGCTTTGCAATTTAGTTCAGCTTCTAGCTTGACAGCAACCAGCTATGTGACCCTGGGCAAACTATTCAACTTTTCTGAGCCCCAGTTTCCTCATCTGTAATTAGGGAGAACAATAACTGTAGATGTTTATTAATAAGACAAGGAAGAAAAGTGCTCCTCAGAGAGCTGAAAACAAAGGCAAGTACCCAATAAGTGTTAGGTATATTATTTATGTTACTATTATTGTTCACTCCTGATTCTCAATTATTTTCCAGGTATACAGGCTTCCAGATACCTGAGTTCTAGAGAAGCAAAATAGTTCTGTATGTAAGCAACTGGATACAGAAGTGTGTCACCTGAAGGCCAAATCAGGTTAATCTCGTCCTTAGGAGTAGGAAAAAAAAAAAGTGATAAACTTGTTGAAGTAGTTAGCAAATTATAGCACACCTAATGTCCAGTAAATTAAACATAAGACTGTAACTCTGAATCACTAACTGTAGGTCTGAAGAAGCCATGTTTATGGCGACTTGTTCCTCAATATGTTTATGTCAGTTACTCTGGAGCCAGGCTGTAAGATTGGAGCTCATGTTGATAAGGCTAACTCTCCCCCGGTGCTGCGGGATGCTTTGAGAGCCCTTAAACAAAGGAAGTTGCCTTCATATACATTTTTGACCATCACCGGGATAAATAATAGCGACCAGATACAGAGTACACGATGACATACTTTTACCGAAATACAAGTGAGCCATTAAAGTTCTTATCAGAAAGAAAGTTTGGTGGCACTGGTGGCCTCAACAGCGGTCTTACAAACTTGTTGTCAAGTAGCTCCGGTCAGTAATATATTATAGGTCAGAGAACTATTTCCAAAGCAAATAAATGTTTTAAGTATTTTTCTAAGAAAAGAGTAATAGATGTTCTTTATAGAGAAGTTGGCAAAAACTGAGAACTGGGGATGAGAGAATAAAAATTATCCATAACTCACCACTAAGAGATAAACGCTATTAAAACATTTTGATGCATTTTCCCCCTTTTGTGCTTATTATCTTTATATTTATACATTTATATATAAAATCATGCTGTTATAGGCATTTGTATCCTGCTTCTTTTTTGACTTATTATAATATAAGCATTTTATAGAGCATTAAAATTCTTTGTAAACATCGTTTTTAATAGCTGCATAAATGTTCCATTGTAAGGATATACCATAATTTACCTAACTGCTTCCTCATTGTTGGACATTTAGGCTGTTTCCTTTTTTTTTTTTTTTTTTTTTTTTTTTTTGCTAACACACAGAAATTTTAAAGATGGTTTTCAAGAGAAAACAAATTTTATTTCGTAGGTAAATGCAGTACACAATGAAACAGACAGTGATGATAGGTTAGTGTAATAGATTCACTGCTAGCCTCAGGTTCAATCAGAATAGGCATTTATCTTTCCTTCAAGCAATAATTCATTTTAATTCAGACTTTCCATTCCTAGCTGCTTCCTCACAAATATGTTTTCCATCTCACACAATTGCAAAGACTCAGCCATAAAGCTCACTTTTTGACAGGTGGCATTTAATTTGTCTGTAGGTCAAAAGCCCTACTATCTCTTGTTGCCATACTGAACAGAGGCAGGAAGACTCACTTACAATCCTGCCCATGTGTAACCCTCCTCCTTTGTGAGAATATTTGCCTCTTCTTCAAGCTCAATTCTTGGCTAGTCTGTCAGATGCAAAAGTGCCTTCCTTGGGTTTCTGGGGTACTTTAGAATTAACTTTTCTTCCCAGGCCCTCGGGCTCTCTTGAAGTGTCTGTCTCCATGGGGACCAGAACTCCCTATCAACAGACTCCACCCCACCTTAAGAGGATCCCTATTTCCTTCAGAATAGGCCTCTTTCCAGTTATGCTAGAAAGTCATGCCAGAAATGTAAATGCCCCACCTATGCCTCCAGATGAAGAGCTTAAACTCTGAGATAATTGAAGTAGTCACAGCAAGAAGCAAAGCCTTGGGGAGGCCATTAATAATGCAACATGTGGTCATGCAGATTGCATGTACAAAAGAGAATATTATAAGCATATTTAATATGAAATGTAAGAACTACAGCACAGTGAGTTAGGAATTTCAGTTGATTCTCCTTGGAAACTAATCACTTACCACTGTCTAAACAGCCATAGATTGATCACAAATGGAACAGCTCATTGGGGTCAAAATAGAGATTTCACAAAACAAAATAAAATTATGAAATATATGAAATAGGAAAGTTTGTAAGACAGAGGAGAGCTAAAGACTTCAAAGTCCACTTCTATTAATATTGAATCTGGTACTAGGGGATCCAGCAGACTGATCCTAACCAGACCACCTTATCCTTCAAAAGACCAGCACACCCTCTGGAATTAAACATCATACAAAGTAACCAGGAGTAGGACCAAAGAAGTTTTATCCTTCCTGCACAGAGAACTAAATTGCAATGAATAAAATATCTAAACTGTAGAAAACGGGTTTTTCTCCCTTTATCCTTGTACCTAAATAATGATTTTTCAGCATTGGAGGCATAGTACAATTGCACAGTGTTTGGTGTTCACATGAAATAAAGCGAAATAATATAGAAAGCCCTTGCCATGTTGCCTGGCATGAAGCTCCTGATGTCATAGATGTCAACTGATTCTTTTCTTCTATAAAGAAGAAATGGGCTTAAGAGAATAACAACAGAACTTGTTTTTGTGCATTACACTTAGTGGGAAGATATAGATATAGATATAGATGATATAGATATAGATAACAGATACAGATATAGATATAGATAAATCTGTATCTATCTATCATGTATCTATCTATCTATAACTCTTTTTGGGGGGTGGGGGTGGAAGGGGGACACAAGAAGCTAAACATTCTTTGCTCTACACCAACTAACATCCAGAATTTAAACAAACAAAAATAGGTGGGTACTTCTTTGCTTAAAAACAAACTTCATTTTATTGTTTATTTTTTTAATGTTTATTTTTGAGAGACAGAGAGAGAGAGAGTGAGCAGGGGAGGGGCAGAGAGAGGGAGACACAGATCTTAAGCAGGCTCTATGCTCTGAGCTGTCAGCACAGAGCTTGAACTCACCAACACTGAGATTGTGACCTGAGCCGAAGTCAGACACTTAACTGACTGAGCCTCTCAGGTGCCCCAACTTCATTTTGTTTTTTAAAAATCCATACAAATAAGCAGACTTTTAGAAGTTTACATAACCTTTTGAAATTCAGTATGTTCTTCAAATATCATATTTACAAATACAGGTTTGAAGTAAATGAATGCCTAGGGGCCAAAGTGTTCTAGAGTTCAGAATTTTTCAGATTTTAGAAAGGTAATATGATGCATATGTGCCCAGGACTGTCTCAAGAGTCACAGCCTACTCAAACACATTAATATTTCTTCAGGAAAACTTAAGGATTTTCATATTGAATAAAATAAATGAAGTCCATAATTAGACTCATGTCTGTTCAGTGAAGGTTATGCCACCAAATTAGTCTGTGACAAATAACAGCAACAAAGAAGTACCTGCTGGTGCTCAGAGATTTTTTAATTTCAGACTTACGGATAAAGGATTATAATACTATTTTTGATATGAACACACATGATCAGGTAAACCAGTCTACTGTGTAAGTTTAAGAAAGGTAAATAATTAAGAGAGAAAAAGTACAGCTTTGTACTGATACCATCTACACAAAACACTGCTGCAAATAGAAACAACTTTTATGAAAATTACAAGACAAAAAAGAGTTGGTGTAACTGAAGTGTGTACCCCATAAAACAAAAGGGTTTCAAGAGCCTCTAGTATAGATTTGGCCCATGAAAGCACTATCTTGGCATAAGACATCTTAAAATCTACTCTGATCATTATTTACTACCACTAACCAAAATCTACCTATGAGTCCAAAGCCACATTTTTTTAAAGCTTATTTATTTGTTTCGAGAGAGAGAATCAGAGGGGGAGGAGCAGAGAGAGAGGGAGAGACAGGGAATCCCAAGCAGGCTCTGGGCTGTCAGCAGAGAGCCTGACACAGGGCTTGAACTCACGGACTGAACCATGAGATCATAACCTGTGGCGAAGACAAGAGTTGGACACTCCACTGACTGAGCCACCCAGGTACCCCCAAAGCCACATTTTTTTTGAAGGCAAAAGACAGTAACTCGGAAACCGAACATGTATTGTGGGCAATCGAAGGCACCTCCAGAAACTGACAAGCACACATAATTCACCTCTTCATGTTTATAAAGGCACAAAAAACACATGGTGAAAACAATATGTGAACACATTCTTCCAGTTATTACCGTCTTTGTATAACCTGCACCCTATTATCACTGCCAAATCCCAGGATTAAGAATAGATCCTTAGCACCCCAAATAACAATTTATAGTGACATGATCTTGAGTCTTTTTGGTTTTTAATGCACTTGGATAGTGTAAGATTTTTGGATCAGTTTGACATTAGTCTTTACCTTTCTCCATCTCAAAAAACAAATATTTTCTCTCTATCAGCAAATGAGAAGGCTTCATTATTATCAACCAAAAACGTTCTCTGGAGAAAAAGACCCTTTAACTATACCTTATCAGGGGGAGCTTAACATAGACTAGAGCCAAACAGGAAACTGTTGTCTTGAGCAGACATTTCCCTACATTTAAGTGCTCAATGTTAAATCATTATATATAACAAGTCACATTAGGAACATATTTTAAGGCTGGTCAATCTTTAAAGCATACGTATCTTCTTAAACACATACCAAAGTTTCAACAAATAAGAAACTAGAGATCAGAGAGGTCACACCCAGATAATTTGTACCACAGCCAGAACAAGAATTCCCAATACTCATAAATAATTTCAGTTAGGGATACATTTTTTTATTGGGGGTGGAGGTGCAATATAGGGGGCAAAGAAACATGGGTTGAATGTAAGTTATCAGTGACTAGTTTTATTTCAACAGTTATTGGGCTCATACTTTGACCTCAATGAAAGTAAAATCTAGCTGTAGAATCAACACAGGTAACTAAAAAAACTGTTGGCAGAAAATGTTCAACAAGACCTTGGGAGACTCTAGGATTCAGATGAGGAAAAAGACAGGGGGTTGGTGGGGAGGTGGGCGAGCGGTTAGTCTTCTGGGGAGACTGAAATGAGGCAATGCAACAATGTACCTGGGACATACGCAGCCACTACAAAGAATCTCTCAGTTGTTCATTGAGTCAAAAATATATTTAGAATCTTTACAACCATCGCCAGGTCATTAGAGTAGACTATGGACTCCCTGGTCCCTTAAATTTTAATGAACCTTAGCCCTTTAAAGGTGGCACTGAGATCAACTTTAGCTGTGAGACAATTAAAATGTTAATGGGGTTTCTACTATAAATAGATTTATGAAAGAAGGAGAATGCTGACTGAGTTGTTTCCTGGCCCGGACTTGTTACTGTCAATTGAATTCAAGCAAGATGTGCTGTACAAGGGATGTAAGGCATACCTTTTAATGGCGCTGCCTACTGTGTTTCCTATTTCAAAATTCATTTCAGTGTTGCATATAACACGCCTAAAGCCCAATACAAATACTATTCTGTTATCATATAATTGGCCAGTGTGTATTCCTGTGTCTTGGGTTTCTACTTGTTTTATTTTACATGTGGTATACCAGTACACTGAAAGGAAAGTTGTGTTCGTTTTTTGCTCATCCCGATTCAGAGAGAGTTCAAAAGTTCAAAAGATAAGAAGTGGTTCTCAGCATGAGTAAACCGTGAAATGCATTGGAAAATAAATTTTTGATGTCAAGATACATTCCTAGTTTATTCATGCTGAGAATAGTTTTTTTGTGTATTTTTTTATCTTTTGGAGTTTATAAGCTTGGATAGCCAAAATTTGTTTAAATTCCACAATAAATAAAGAAGCAATATAATTTACTATTATTTTATTGCCACATACTTTAGACTATAAACCAAACCCTTCACAGTGTAACAAAAATCTGGAAATACTGCAAATAAATATTAGTACTTTGAGCTCCAGAAATGAAAACCATTCAAAATGAGACTGCCTTTCTCCAGGTCAGAATCCTCTAGACTAAACTATGAAAATAATTTTCTTAGTAATTCAGAAAAACAAAAGTTCAAACCTCCTGTGATTGCCCTCAAGAGCAAAATCCACTAAAGTTCACGATTACTGTCAATTCCTTTTTTTTTTTTAATTTTCTTTTGTTTAATATTTATTTATTTTCGAGATTGGGAGAGAGTGAACATGCGTGCACGCGTGCATGGGGCAGGGGCAGAGAGAGAGAGACACAGAATCCAAAGCAGACTCCAGACTCTGATCTGTCAGCACAGAGTCCGCAACAGGGATCGAACCCACAAATCACGAGATCATGACCTGAGCCGAAGTCAGACGTTTAACCTACTGAGCCATCCAGGCACCCCACTGTCAATTCTTAATTAACCATCTCAGTGAGGAAGAATACTAAACACCACTGAAAACTGTTCACTGAAGAATAACAAAATACACTTTCCAAATCACAAGTTCACAAGTCACATAATTTATACACAAGGAGCTGATTTACAGACAGCTGGCTGGAAATGCTTCTACTAATTCTGAACATGTACCCATCATTATTACATGGTTATCAACTAAATTTCTTTAAAGAAACTAGAGATCTCTAGACGCTGAAGTCAAATAAACATGGCAGTTAAGGGGCACCTGGGTGGCTCAGTCAGGTAAGTGCCCAACTTCAATTCAGGTCATGATCTCATGGTTCATGAGTTCGAGCCCCACATCAGGCTCTATGGTGACAGCTCAGAGCTTAGAGCCTGGAGCCTGCTTAAGATTCTGTGTCTCCCTCTCCCTCTGTGCCCTTCCCACTAGCACTCCGTCTCTCTCTCCCTCTCTCTCTCTCTCTCTCTCTCTCTCTCAAAAATAAATAAACATTAAAAATATTTTTTTTAAATGTTGGTTAAGATTGCTGAGACAGACATACAATTAATCCTATTTGAGTGATTTGGAATTATTAGTGAAATAGATTACTTTTGTGCTGGGTCTTAGAGATTAGCCTGGAAGAAAAAGAGGAGGCAGGGAGTTCACTGAGAGCAAAGACCACATGGAAGGAATGTATGGAATGCATTTAGGGCCCTGAGATATCCTGGTAAGGGTAGAACAGCAAGTGCATGGAGGCAAGGATGGCAGTACCAGTTAACTGCAGTGTATATCATCCCCAGAAGGTACTCTCTCCTTCCAACAGCCTCCAAGGCCTTGCCATACTCTGCTTTCTTCCTGTAATGAATATTCTTCTGCTCCTAATCCTATCTCACTTTCAAATGCCACCACATTCATAAAGGTCTTCACGATATCCTCTCATGAATTTGGTTTATTCCTTTTTAATTATGGTAAGACTTTGGTCTAAGTCCTTTATAGTACTTAACTATATACAACAGAGAAGAAAGTACTTGATTATAAATATGTTCCTTCGAGGTGAAGGTTTTATTTTACCCCTCTTTACAAATCTCTACAGAAAATGCCTTGATGATTCTGAGTTGATCTGTAATTAATTCTGCTGGTGTAGCATAGCAGGAAGTTCTTTCTCCTGTCATTTCTGGTGATGGGAATAATGAGGCTGAGAACTATGAATGATGGCAGATACATAGTAAGTGTTTAGTCTGCCAGAATGCAGACTACCAACACAGGTAGCCACTCTATAGAAATTTCCACCTCTTGTCACCATGACCAAAAGTGATACCTGCTAGATCTAACTTCTCAACTAGAACAAGGTTCTTCCATCAGGTCTATCTAGGTTACCTCTAGGGCAATTTTTTTTTTTTCAGTAGTGACACTTTCCACTTCCCAATTTCCTATTTTATTTACATTTCCTGAGGGCTCTTCCTCTAAGGCAGTTTTTTAATCTTGTCCTTAGGTCTTTCTTCCTCTCTCCTCCTCTCATATATTAAATTTTTCAAGGTTTCCTTGTTCAATAACCTTTCTCCTCACTTTTTATTTATACTGGTGTTTTGACACTTCAACATCCAGGTGTAGCTCTAGCCCAGACCACTCTTCTGGTCTCAGACCCTTAGGTGGAGCTCCTCCAAAGCATCTCCATTTGAGATCCCACAGAGACATAGTGCTCACATGGTCACAGCTGAACTCATCCTCTTCCCCCCATAAAGCTCCTCTTCTTCCTGTGTTTCTGATTTTCTCCATTACCCGGAGGCCACGGTCCAGTCTTCTTCCTTCCCATTTCCACTCATTCATGACTCCTCTTGCTATCAATCTTTCAAATCTGTTCCTTCCTTTTATCACCACCACTGTTTCCTTCATTGATTAGACTCACACCACTTCTCCCTCTACTACTGAAAGAACATTTTAAGCAGGCTCCCTGCCTCTGGCTCCTTCCCTCTTGAGCCCATTCCTCATTCAAAACCACAAATCTAATTAGGTCCCTCCCCTGTATTCAGTCAGTCACTTCCTGGCTCCTCACTGCTTCCACTGCAAAGTCCAAAGTTTTCATCTTGATATGTAAGACCCTTTCTGTGCTATCCCCTCTGGCTGCCATGAACTCATCTTCTACTGTGACCTCTTTCATATTCTTTCCTCCAGACATATGATTAGGGAAATGGTTGATGGCTTTCCTAAAGCAGAGATTGTGCCTCCTTCTTGCACATGCCGTTCTCATCAACTGGAATTCACCATCATCACAGGTATTGCCCATCTAATCTCTACTCACAGAATCTGCTTAAGAAAATTAAACTCTTAAAAACCTGCCCTGAAGCCATGGATTCTTTCTTCCTTCCAGCTAGGTTACTTCTTCCATCTCTGCCAAGTTTTGGTTGGTTGGTTGGTTGGTTTGTTTGTTTGTTTGTTTGTTTGTTTTCAGTAGGTTGTAGTCTGTTTCTTGGTCTCCCCCCCCCCCCATCCCAGGTATTCAAGGTGCTCAAAGACAGAGGATCACCCTATCTTCTCTGGATTCCCAAAGCTGAGCAAAGTACTTGACTGAATAGGTATTTGTTGAATGGAAGAAACAAGGAAAGAAATCAGCTACATATTAAGCAAATGGGTTAGTGATTTGATTTCAGCTTTAGTGGCAAAAAGATACATACTTAGGATTTGAACATAGCCCTTTGGGTCAGCTCATGAAATCTACGTGCTCATCTAGTTCCTGAGTCTTCCTACCTATTGAAAAAGAATGGAAAATCAACTGCTGGATGCAACAAAAGGTAACAAAACTAGATTTAAGCCTTAGCAAAGCCCATGCAGCTGAAACTGGGAAGGAAAATGTTAGGAGTGTTGGGAGACAGTTCTTCAAGGTCTCTTGCATTACTGCATATGTTGTGAAGCTTAGATGGCTTTTGTTCTGGAAGGATGTTTGTATAGCAAATAGCCTTGAAAGATTTAGAGAGAGTCTCCTGCCAGGGCTGAGAGAAGGGTTGTTTAATGAGCAGCATAATAAAGATGATGTCTCCCTCTAAGGGCAAAAGTTGGCTAGGTTTGCTAACAGTCCCCTTGTAAGACTGGAATTTTTTTTTAAGTTCCACAGCTGTGACATAAATTCCACTGTGTGTATAGTACGCATTTAGGTCATTCCTCATTGCCCCTGTGGAATTCGGGAGAAGAAGAGGCAGAGGCAAAGGAAACCAATTCAAACATGAAGCTAATGCTACCTGTTATGGCATGGCTAATGAAGTCCTTTATCTTTGATCCAGGGATCTCATGTCTTTTGTCAGCAGCTATGCACTGTGGCAGACTACCTTGTTACCTTGCAGGTAGAGTAAAATTTTAAATACTTAATAGTTCTTGACAAGGAGAAGGGAACTAAAGGCAAACAAATTAAAACCTCCTCAATAAATTTTGTAAACTTGAATAATACTGTAATGATATGATCTTGAACACAATGTAGTGAGTAAGAGCATAGATTCTAGACTCAAACAGCTCAGGTTCATAGCCTAGCTTTTACAATTATTAACTATAAATTCCCCTGAGCTTCATATTCTTCTATGCAATTTCTCCAGAAAACCTTAACTTCCTTTGGATATCAATTTCCTTTCATGAAATTTGGTTCCTAACATTACCTTCTGATAAGGTTGTTGTGAGGATTAAATGAATTAAAATATGTAAAGTACTTAAATTGTTCCTGGCATATAATAAGTGCTATTTAATAATAATATTCTGATGCTTGAACTTTAGTCCATGCATGATCAGTTTTTAAGAAAAGAAATGATGTTAGTAGGTTTCTGCTTTGGAAACCAACTTTGACAAAAATTAAATCGTATGTATAATAAAAATAAAGAGGAGCAACATGATATGAAAGAGAAGACCACGCAAGAGATATCTGTAATAGTCAAGGGGTAAAAATGGCGTGGTGGGACTTGAGTGTTGGCAAGAGGAAAGAGAACTAATTCAAGACATATTCATTGCTTGTGTTTATAGGATTTGTCAATTGATAGGAATATAAATATTAACTTATAGCTATCTAGTCAATATATACAAAGGCCTTTTAACAATCATCTCACCTCAAGCTCATCATAAAACTACAAGGTAAATTGGGAGAAAGGTGACAGATAAAAGATTTCAAATATGAAGGGAGGGGAAGACAAATAAAATACCCAAGAAGGAGAAAATGTAGGGGGAGGCAATGATGTCTAGAGATGACTTATGGACATCGTGAATCTGAAGCCCATGGAGATAATAAACTTATAGTTGAAAATGCAAGTCTCCAAAGACACTGGGGCTAGATATACAGATCTGAGTCTCATCAAAACAGGTCTGATAGAAGCCAGTGGGAAGAAAGAGACATAAATTGTAAAGAGGTAAAGTGTAAAGAACAGGAAGAGGAATATAGATAGAAGGTGGGAGAGTGCAGGGGCCAGTAGAGGAGAACTATAGGTGATACCAAGTGTACAAATGAAAAGCACAAGTGGGACTTCTGGGTGGGCCAGTTGGTTAAGCATCTGACTTCATTTCAGGCCATGATCTCACAGTTTGTGAGTGGGAGCCCCACACCAGGCTCTGGGCTGACAGCTCGTAGCCTGGAGCCTGCTCTGTATTCTGTGTCTCCCTCTCTCTCTGCCCCTCCCCTACTCACACTCTGTTCCTGTCTCTCAAAAATAAATAAAATGTTATTTTTTTTTTTTTTTAAGAAAAGCACAAGCAAGGAAGTGGGGAAGTAGCAAATAGGAGTAGCCGGTAATATCATATGCTACATAAAAATGAGAGTAAGGTGAGTTTTAAAATAAAAGCAGTTTCTGAGAAGGAATTTTAGCAGAGGAAGCCAGACTACAATGGGTTAAATGATCAATGATAAGAAGGTCGCAGCATCAAGAGCTGTTCTTGAGAAACTGAAGACAAGGAGAGAAGGTCAAGAAAGATCTGCATATAGATACAGACATATGATAAACATGAAATAGAGAGAGATGTAAAAAGGGATACTTGGATACACTGGGGAGAAAAGGGAAAAACAAGCAGTGGAAAGGAAAAGAGTTGTCCATAAAAGAAACTAAAGAGATGACTGACAGAAAACTTTTTAAGGATGGGATCTGGAGCATACAGAGAAGGGATTACCTTGAAAAAAGAGTGGGAAACTTATTCCCATGAGACACAGAAGAAAGAAGTGAAAATACAGGGAAAATATATATATATTGAAGCCAATGACAGGGAGCCTGACAAAATTCATATAATATAATGTCAATTTCATTAGTAAAAGTATAAAATGAAGTTCACTGCTAAAGCCCCAATGCAGAGTTGAGGTTTCAGTCTGCTTAAAGTAATAGGAGAAAGAGTTAGCTACTGCTGAATCTAAGTAAACAGATTCAGACTAAAGCAGGAAGACCAGGGAGGAGGCTGGTAAATTGAGAGCCAAGAAAGGAGAGGTCAAGGGCTGAAGGACTACCACAGAGAACAGTGATTAGTAACGGAGCTCTGGAGTTAGAACAGGTCCAAAGCCCATCCCACGACTTCTCAGCTATGAAACTTCAGACAACTTACTTAACTTCTCTCTGCCTCAATGTCCTCATCTAAAAGTGTAGATGACAGTATTATCTACCTCATACGATTGTTAAGATACAACATACAACATATTCATAAATACTAACTGCCGACAGTAATGTCTTGCCCATAAAGAATATACACAGCCTTTTCTAGTTCACTTTATGCTCATTTAGTGTGCCTGATCTCACCAGAAAGAAAAATATTTTTGAACTAATTTACAGTAATGAGCAAATGATGGACCACAGGCCATGCCTAAATTATTTGTAAATTTAAAATGTGGACTGTTAATAACCCCAGACAACTCTAATTGGCTCAATTTCTGACTTTATCATGAGAAAAAAAAACAGAACCAAAACAAAATAAAGCAAATTGCAATATGTTGTGTGGGACAAGAGACAACTCTGTCAGTTTCCCCTTCATGACTTTGATTATAGCTTCTTGCCTTTGTCTATTTCTAAATGTATTGATTCCACAAAAATCTAAATCTCTGCCACTCTCACCACAAGTTTCCACACCTACACCACAAGTTTCTACAACTACAGAAGGCTGATGTAAAACATAGTTCTCCATGCCTGTGTTCACGGTGGGAGTAGAGGTGATAAACAGTATCACAGCAGGCATATTTTGGGTTTGTATGTCAAACTGCCTGTATCAGATACCTGCATGAGGGAATGGCCGTGAGGTGTCCTAGACAGTTTAGGAGACTGCTGGGTCACAAAGTGGCCTCACCTTTGTTAAATCTCCCCGTGCCCCGCAAGTGTCAGAGGAATCCAAGTATCTCAAGTCCCCAGGAGCTTAAGTTTCTGCATCTGCCTTTATGCACTTCTGCCCACAGGATAGCTGCAATACTTCCCTGTTTACTACTTTTCCTCATGTTGTATACAATCATTATGCAAGTGTTTACAAGAGAGCATTACAAAGGATAAATTTTAATAGAGTGTGTTACCGCCAGTCACTTTCCCTTGATGTCTCAAAGATCTGGAGTAGAGTTTATTGCCTTCCATTTAATCCTTTAGAAAACATTTGCAGAGTACCATTAACATAAGTAAACTCTTCAATATCCCTTTATCAAAACGCCATCACCAGACAACTCTCCAATTCATTATGTACTTGCCAAGGATGGCTTTCCCCATCCCACAATTCCTAGTTTAAGCCCAGCCTATCATTTAATACTTAAACACCTACAGCCATGAGAGAGCAGAATTTCTTATGAAAAGTATCAGTGAGGAGGAGAGAAATCAGATCTTCTTTGTGAGGAACTATCTTAACTATTTCTAGAGAGTTAGCACCCCAATCACTTTCTGTACCTAGCACCAAATGCCAATGGAACCCTGCAGCTTTTACAACAATCAAGAAAGCCCCACTTTTGGGTGCCTTTAAGGTTTTTCAATATCCATGAGGTAAAGAATACCAGCCCCACTCCCACTGAGAGCCCCCGGCAGTGATTCTGGGGTGCCTGGGTGGCTCGGTCGGTTGGGTGTCCAACCCTCGATTTCCATGGAGGTCACAATCTTACAGTTCATGGGATCGAGCCCCACATCAGGCTCTGTGCTGACAACACGGAACCTGCTTGGGATCCTCTCTCTCCTTTTCTCTCTGCCCCTCCCCTGACTAGTGCATATGTGCTCTCTTCCTCTCTCTCAAAAAAAAAAAATAAATAAATAAACATTAAAAAAAAAAAAAAAGAATTTCTTAAAATCAGGTACTAGGTCTGGATGTTCTGAAATAGAGCATATTTGCTAAGAACTCCAATGCTGGAATTGAAACCACCTTGATCCAAATCTTGTGAATTCTTGGAGTGTGCACTTAACCTTAGTGTGTCTCTTTCTTCATCATAAAATGGAGACGACAACAGTGTCTACCTTGTAGGACTATTTCCAGAATAAAGTGAAATAATACATGTAAAGTAGCAAGAAATTTGCCTGGCATTTAAGAAGTCAAACAGATGAATTATTACCTGTGATTTCCAATATCTCCTTACATAGTAAGGACTTAGGCACTCTTTCTGGAATACTGATTTTATGAATCTTCCTAACTTTACTTATCCAAGGTTTCCTAAATGTGATAATACAAGGTCATCATACAGATTAAATATCATTAGAGTTGGAGTATCCACTTGTCACACATCTTTTGCTTCATTAATAAAGTTTCCATTGAAAATGAGCTTACCTCTGGAGGAATGTGCCATAAACACAATGCATTAAGTTTAGGCTGACCATCATTTAGCCACACAGTCATTTCCTCTTTTCACTTGTCACCCCAGTTCCAAAATCTGCTCAAGGAGAAGACCAGCTACATAAAAGTTTGACCTGTGTTAATGACCTATAAGTGCCAGTCAGTAAGATGATGCAATCTCATTAGTGGTCCTCACCTCATTAGAAGCCTGCTCTCAACTGATAATGGACCTCTGAGGTCAATAAAAATTTCAGGGAGAATTCTCCTTAATTTAATAGATGAGCAGGTGTATGGAGTCATGACTACATTCCACATGCCTACAACAATTGGAAAGGTATCTGCAGAAACCTACCTCTAAATCTCCAACATGATTCCTGCTAAGGAACCCTTCACTCTAATACCAGGGAAGACTAAATACAAATTTGATCGGATTTCTTCCCATCTGGAGTCAGAAAATACTTAGAGTCATCAGACTGATCTCAATAATCCTCAGAAAGACCATTTCTATTAAACACCCAAGAATTTATATTGGCTTTAATATCCAATCTCATCTCACCTGATAAATAAATGAGCTGCAATAGCAGTGTCCTTTAAAAGAATGCAATGTCATCCTTCGAGCCTTTTCCACAAAAGTGTCAATATTGAAACATGAGGTAAAACAGTTAAGAAATGTAAAAAGTGATACAGTATTTCTACTATTTCTCAGTCTCCCAAAGGGATTATTCAGTTTCATGCGATGTGGATGATTCTGTGGCTACCTAATGAGCTAACCTGAAATCCACTTTAATAACAGCACTCGTAAAGGTAAAAGCATGGCTAGCTGGCAGTCTTGTTAAATCAAAAGCAATTTCTAAGAAGTGAAGGCTATTCATCCATGAGATAGCCAAAGAAATATGTGTTTTATGAGATAAACTGGAGAGGAAAAGTCTAAATCAACCTTCTCTTCAAAATAAACAAGACACGTTTTATCAAGGCAGGAGAAATCACCTACCCAGAAACTCCTTGCATTTCTGCAAATATGCATTTACAAACTAGGTAGTAAAGAAGTTGTTCTGGAATGCTACCAACACCCTGCCCGTGTCTCAAGATTTATAGTTAGTGACACTTGCAGTAACCAGGTAGCAAATTTAATCTCCAGTGAGAAGGAAAAAAATACGGAAATGTAAAGTGAATTCTAATATGGTATTTTTCTTACAAGAAAAAAGTGAAGTCCCAGAAAGGTAGATGGCCTTATGTGCTTATCTACACCATTTTTTTTTTCCTGTTACAAAATATTCACATTTCAGAAAATCAAAGAGGAAGCAAGGAAGTAAGTAGCTAAGTAGCAAAAATGTTAAAATACTCTGGTGTCTATTCACAACCGCTCAAGAGCAGAAAAGGAAAAGCAGAATTAGATCTGGCTTCTCTCTCCGGCAGTTGGATGATGATCCTTCTGATGCCACAGAATTCAGTGAAAACTTCTCCAGCCAAAGAGACCAGGCAATTTGTAAAGAGTCAGACTTCCTCTGAGCTTGTCGCTACGCCTGACACAGTGACCAAGACCAAGAATTAATGTCTCCTGGCCTTCATCACTTCCAATCTGGAAATGAAGCCACGCCCCATCCCCAGACTGTGCTTTTCAGTCATCTTCCCACACTTCAGTTCTGAGGAGGCTAGCGTCTAAGTCGCCGAGCTTTCAGACCATGACATACCCGGCTCCCCAGCTCCTCACTTGGGCGGATGAGCCGAGGTTCGTTTCTCTCAAACCTGTGGAATAATCCGCTCCATCGGACTCAAAGACACTTCTCAAAAAAGAAAAAAAAAAAAAAAAGCACCCCAAGTCATTGATCTCCAGAAAGAACATGTCAAGAAACTCGCTGCTCGACAGGATTTCATCCAAACCCTTTCAGAAAGTGGAGCTTGTCATTAGCCAACTACTCTTATCAATTATTTGAAACACACACACTCACAAACCGCGTACACAAGCACACACCCAAATCTGGAGGGAAATTCTGTCGGGCGCTTTAAAGTATCAAGTGGAAAGCACGCCGCCCCTAATCCCGGAATCTGCTCCCGGGCTGGCGCTCCCCGAGGACGCGTTGGGGACCGCGTTCCCGCCGCGCTCCGCCCGGGACATCCCGCAGACGGCGCACGGTGCCCGCCCGCCGTCCCTGCCCTCCCTCCTTCCCTTCCCGGAGGGAACAGGCTGCGCCCGCAGGGTCCGCCGCGGGCCCGGGTGGAGCGGAGGCGCACGGGGACCCGCTCTCCCCACGCGTCCCGGAGCGCGCGGGCGTCACTTACATGCCCGGCCGGAGCTGTAGGGCGCTGCCTGGCGGCCAGCCGGCGGCCACCCAGGCGCAGAAGCACCAGAGAGCTACAGTCGCCAGGTCATCTCAGCGGGGCGGAGCGGCACAGCTCCAGCCGCCACCGGGGCTGCGCGCGGCGCGCCACTCCGGCTCTGCAAGTCCGAGCCCGGCGCAGAAGTTGGGCTCGCGGGGCAGAAGTTGCTGTGCGGGGCTCGCGGGGCTGGCGAGGTGCGCCTCGCTGAGGAGGGCGCGGCAGCGGCTTGACCGCACTGGGCACCACCCGCTGCAGGGAGCGCGAGAGGAGCTGCCGGCGAGCCCCCCGAGGCGCCGTACGGCCGCGGAGCTGCGCGCCCCTGCTCCGCCGGGAGCGACTGGAACCCGGCGAGCCGCGCGGCCCCGCAGCCCCCGCAGCCTCGGTGCCATGGAAACGCGCTCGCCGCCCTCCCGCCTCGGCCCCTACTGAGCGCTTAAAGAGACAGCCGCGCCGCCACCGCGGGCTCGACGAGCCGCTGGCTCCCCCACCCCCTACGCCCCCCTCACTCCCACCTCTCCACCCGGCGCGGCGGGGGCTGGACGCTGGGGGGCTGGAGGGGCCGCCGAGACGCCAAATAAGGGGCTTTGCTCAATTCTCCCGCCTAACTCTGCTCCCCACCTCTTCCTACCCTGCCACCCACCTAACACACACACCCCCGCCCAGCACACACACCCAAACCCCGCCAAAGGGGCGAAGCTGCCTTGGCTCGCCCCCTCCTCCACCAACCTGCTCCGAACCCAACCAGCTGTGCATCTGCCACAAGCAGAGACCAAAAGAAGGCTGACTTTGGATTCTCTCTCGCTCCGCTCGCTCCCACCCCAAGTCTCGGGAGTCCGTCAGAACACAGGCTTGCGGGAGCTGTGTTTGAAGTGGGAACCAAATGGCAGTTGATTGAGTCAAACCTCCTGCCAAATCGACAGTTGCAGGACACATCGTAGGCTCATCCAAAAACCCTCGTTACTCAAAATGGGATAATCCCCCTTCATTTATTTGGCCACCATCTCACCCCCTTCGGGCACCAGAGTTACAAGGAGGAGCCAACCCTTTTACAAACCTACTCCCTCCTTTCCTTCAAACCTTCTCCTCTTCCCCCAAATTTACAGAGGAGCAGCCAGTTGCGAGCCCCCACGGCCCTTCCAGAAGGGAACGGCGTCTGCTCGAACGGGAAGCTCCGGCTGCGGTGCTTGGCCCGACTGCCTGGGACGCACAGCCAAGCGCGGCGCGGTCGCCAGCAGCTCCGGCCCGAGGCTGTGCCTCTGCCCGGCGCCAGCTGCTGTCTGGAAGGCCACAAACCTCTGGAGTCTGTTTCGTGAAAATAAAAATCTATGGTGCGTCGTGCCCTCCAACAAGGACAGCCCAGGTTCCGAAGCCAGAATCTGCAGTTCAGCCCTGTAGAAAATGGATGAATCCGCAGTGGGACAACTTTTTTCTTTGATTCCTGAACTTACCAAAAAGTGGCTCTCCAATGACTCATTCATAGTCCAATACTTAAAGTGGTACCATCTGATTTCCTCTGCCTTAGGAGCCCTAAAATGATCCCCAAATGGCCTTTTGGGCTCCCTTTTGCCCTTCATATTTGAATTAACCATCTGGCTTAGTTTCAGTCTTCTGAGCCTTTGTTCTCCCTTCTCTTCTTTCTGCTTTTTCTGCAACTAAAGAAGCAATTGGGCATTTAAAGGAGGGACCCAGGAGCAAACTTTTGGGGTTTCTCTGAAAAGAAAGAAAAAAATGAGGGTGAGAAAGAGCCATACCCTTCCTGAAATCTTCACCCTCCTATGACTTTGTCCTCCTTGGTTTAGAATTCACACCAACCTCCAGCGTCTTCTGTTTCTCTTAGACATATCTATATATTTTTGTTTTGATTTTATTGAAGCTTAACAAAGTGAAAAATCGTAAATATAAAACAAGGTGATATCTCTATCTTTTGACAAATATCTGTAACAAACAGAATTTTAGTTACTTGCAAAATAGAAACCATTATTTGAACCTCCTTATTTCACAAAAGAGGGATTCATTCTTCATTTTCTAAACATCAGTATACATGAACCAGGCCTTCTCCAATCCCAGAGAGAGTGGACCTGTGGACAGTGTTGGTATCTATTGTAGAGATGCATTGTCACTTAACTAACTCCTAATTAGTTCTGATAATGGCAGGCCTAGTGTGTGTTGCTAAAACACATTGATAATTTTTAAATCTATTTTTAACTCTTGGTTTTAACTTCTTCTAAATCTCTTTGCCACATTTGTTAATAAGTAACAAAGTTCATTACTTAATTTCACCCCCTCTTCTTTTTTTCCTCTCCCTCTTCTGGTGAGGTGCTAATGAACAGTAAAATGACCAAAGGCAAGCAGGAAAATGTGGGGGAGGAAAGGAAGAAAAGGAAACTGGATAATTCACAGTGATGGTGGCTCCCGAACTAAGTATACTGACTCTATAAGGTAGGGCTGTTTTTCTCTCCTCCTGGGGGTAAGCACAGGCGAAAAGACTAATCCTCTCCATTGATTCAATTTCTAGTTTCTTTTGCACAAAACCTAAAGACTCCGGGTTATTTCAATACACTATGATCTTAATTGTTTTAATGAAAATTTATAGCACACCTAAAGATGACGGTATAGATTAAGTATACCCTGAAATTTCCCAGGGCTTGATAAGCCTTTCTTTGTTTCTGGACTAGTTTTAACTCTGCAGGGCTCTATCTTAAACTAATCTCATTCCTTCCTGGAGTGTGAAAAGTTTCTAATCATTTTCTTTCTTTATAATACAGAAACCCTTGCATAAATAATAGACCTCCTTTATTACAAGGCTAAATTTTATATAAGCCAAAGATGAAACTCAGAACTATTTTGAGAACTAAAGACTGATAGAAAAATGCTGGAACGTATGTAAATCATCTGATTGCATGGTTGTTTAGACAAGGACAGCTTAGGTACATGAGAAGTGAATCTATAAATTGAAAATCACAAATTAGGAAGATTTCCTTTTATTTACATTAGTTTAAAAACATGGTTGTTACAGATGAACATTTAAAGCACTTTGGATGTAACAGGCTAAATATGATTAATGTATATTTCGTAAAGTGGGGTTGATTTCAGATTATTCTAGCATGGATAATGATATGAACACAATGTCATGTAAGCAATTATCAGTAAATAAAACATACTCTTCCAGCATAAGGATTTAGACTTCTGCCATGAACTAGGAAACTCTAATTTGAAGTCAGCTCTCCTTTTGCAGTCTATTCATACAATTTAAAAATAATTGGTGCTTTGGCTTGATTGGTTGGTTACGCTATACCTCTAAAACAGGGGAGTATTAAGAAACCTGTTAGTTACAGTCTTACATATTAAAAGAAGTGGTCAGGGGATGCTATGAACACGTTAAGGGAAGCCAGATACAGACAAAACAATTCATTCAGCATTCATTGCCTAAAGTGAAAGAATTCTAAAATTAACAAAGCAAGACAATGAGTCAAATACACAAAGAACCAATTTTTAAAATTAAGAGAGAGAAGTTTTGTGTCGATGGCATCCCTTGCTCAGACAAATTTCATGGGGGAAAAAACAGAAACATCACGAATTGGGTTTTATTCTTGTGAATGATTTTTCACACTGTCAACCTGGGCAGGCTCTTAAAAATGGATTTGATGTAGCAGACAAATGTTCTCTCTGAGAGGAGTCCAAAGGATTTGGGGGGAACCTCCAGTGGGAATGCCACATGTCACCCCACTCTCTCCAGGCCTGCATCAAAGGAGTAATAAATCTAACCAGCTTTTCCCTTGTTAGGAGGAGGCGGGGTAAGCCAATTTCATGCTTTATGTATGCTGGTTGTAAAAAGGAATGCTTACCTAAAAAGAAATAGATTCTGACCAGATGTTCTCAAAATCTTCCTCAGCTGCTGCTTGAAGCTTTACAGTCACCGCATACTTTATCTTCTCGTCTATCTCCTTCTAATTGAGAAATTGTTGATCCATGCAGTTCGACAGGCAGCCTGCTGCAAAAACCTTCCTGCCAAAGCTTTTCAGCCCTGCTCTCCTTTTGCACACAAAAACTTCCAGTGTCTGTATGGGGACAAGAAAAGAGAGCAGGCCACTTCATTCGGCAGGTGTTGTGGGTTGAAAGAGGAGGAGGTCAGAAAGTAATTCTTCAAAGGACAGCTTCTGTCACCTGAAAGTGTAATAAATTGCCATTATAGAAATGCCTACAAGCACTAATGAGCCATGTACATTGAAATCTTGATGTCAGGCAAAATAGAATGAAATTCACCCAGGAACCAACTGGGATTGTCACACCAAGATGTGAATAATCATTCTCACTTTGGTTTCATCTGCTACTAAATTTTGTCCCTATGAACCAATAGCTCTTTCTCTTCTCAAGGAAAATGATAAATTCAGCATAAAATCTGTAAGATATCCGTCTAGTGATTTATACATAATTTCTCAGTACTGTGCTACTCCTCAACCATAAAGAGTTGGCCAATCAGATGTAAGATAGAATTATTAACTTCAGAATTATATTATTAGAACATAATTAGAAAATTAGCCCAGATACACATTGACTGGTACTTTTTTGGAAACTATACCTCACACAGATAATTCTTGTGTGTGTGTGTGTGGTAAAATATATGTAATGTTAAACTTAGTATCTTAACCATTTTTAAATATACAACTTAGTAGTGTTAAATATATTCACACTATTGGGCAACAGATCTCTAGAACTTTTTCATCTTGTAGAACTGAAACTCTAGTCCTGTTAAACACTAATTCCGCCCCCCCCCCCGCCCAGCCCTTCACAAATACCTTTCTACTTTCTGTTTCTATGATTTTGACTACTTCGATACTTCATGAGTAGAATCATATGGTATTTTTTCTATTGTGACTGTCTTATTTTGCTTAGCATACTGTCCTCAGGGTTCATCCATGTTGTAGCATGTGACAGGATTTCCTTCTTTTTTAAGGCTGTATAATATTCCATTGTATTTATACACTACATTTTGTTTATCCATTCATCTGTTAGACATTTGGATTTCTTCCACCTTTTGGCTATTGTGCATAATGTTGCAATGAATCTGGGTGTACAAGTATCTCTTGGAGATCCTCCTATGAATGCTTCTGGGTGTATACCCAGAAGTGAGACTGTTGGATCATACAGTAGTTCTATTTTTTTATTAGTAGGAGCAGAATCTCCATACTGATTTCCATAATGGCTGTACCATTTCATATTCCCATCAGTAGTTCACAAACGTTCCATTGTGTCTTCATCCTTCCCAACACTTCTTATTTTCTGTTCTTTGTATAATGGCCATTCTAATGGATAGGAGATATATTTCATTGTGATTTTAATTGAACTTCTCTTATGATTTGCAATGTTGACCATCTTTCCATATATTTGTTGCCATCTGTAGTATATCTTATTTAGAGAATTGTCCTTTAAATCCTTTGTCCATTTTTTTGATCAACTTATTTGGCTTTTGTTGTTGCAGAAATTCCTTATATATTCTAGATATTAACCCCTTATCAGATATATGATTTAAAAATATTTTCTCCCATTCCACTTCACTCTGGTGTTTCCTTTGATCCCCAGAAGTTCTTAAGCTCAATGTAGTCTTTTGTTTATTTTTTTAATTTTTGTTGCCTGTGTTTTCAGTGTCAGCTCCAGGAAATCATGGCCAAATCTAAAGTCCTAAAGCTTTTGCCCTATGTTTTCTTCTAGAAGTTTTATAGTTTCAGGTCTTATGTTTAAGTCTTTAATCTATTTTGGATCAATTTTTGTAGATGATACAAAGTAAGGGTCTAACTTCAATTGTTTACATCATGTAGTTTTCCCACCTCCATTTGTTGAAGAAACTGTCTTTTCTCCATTGAATAGTCATGGTACCCTTGTCAAAATCATTAGCCATAAATGCAAGGTTTATCTCTGGGCTCTCTATTCTATTCTATTTGTCTGTATATCTGTCTTTTTGCCAGTACCACACAATCTTGATTACTGTTGATTTACAGTATGTTTTGAAATCCAGAAGTGTGAGACCTCAAGCTTTGTTCTTTTTCAAGATTGTTTTAGCTATTGGGAATCCCTTAAAGTGAATTCTTGCATACAAAGAAGTTGCTCACTATTATTTGAGTAAGGCACACTTTTTCCAAGTCCTTTCTGTCAGAGGGGAAAATGAACACTAGAATCTCTTCCCTGGCAACTTTTATCCTGAATTCCTATTTTTTTGTGTGTCTGAATGCCTTGGGTAACTGGTCAAATCCAAACAGCCATTGTCAATGCCAGACATATCCAGGAAAGATCAAAAATAATCCTTGAGAGTATAGAGTTTTCCATTCCTTTTCCAACCCAGTATGATAAAGCAGAGGAAGATTTTACAAGAGTAGGTAAGTGAGCAAAATAGTAGCTGATGAAAGTCTGTAAATAAGTACAAATATCCACTTAAGGAAAAATGATCAAACCCAATATAGTCTCGGGCCTATCTATTTCAACCCCACATAAGAAGATAGGAAGCACTGTCAGCTCTTTTCTGGAAAGTTAAGCCCAAATTGTGGCTAAGTCCCCAGATCACCAGCCTAAAGGTAGTACACTTGAAAGCTCATTAGCCTACATTTACATACAAACATAGTACACATTTGCACCTGGAATATCTTGATAGTTGTGACTGTGTGTTTTATGTAGCATATGAGAAGGCAGCTTTAGCTTACCATGTAGCTATGAAGCAACAGTATTCAAAGTCCTGTCATTATAATATCAAAAAAGTGAACAACCCACAGAATGGGATAAAATATTTGCAAATCATGTATCCGATAAGGGGCTAGTATCCAGCACAGGTAAGGCTTATAATTCAATAACAAAAAGAAAAAGGGGGAAATAATTTGAATAGACATTTCTCCAGGAAGATATATAAATAGCCAATAAGCACACAAAGATGCTAAACATCATTAGCCACTAGGGAATTGCAATTCAAAACTGCAATGAGGTGCAATTTCACATCTACTCGGAGGGTTACAATCAAGGAGACAATAATAAGTGTTGACAGTGTTGGAGAGAAATTAGACCCCTCATACAATGCTGTTGGAAATGTAAAATAGCCACTTTGGAAAATAGATCGGCAGTTCTTTCAAATCCTGGATTGCCATATGACCCAGCAAGTCTATTGCAAAAGAACGGAAGACATATGTCCACACCAAAAGTTGTACAAGAATATTCAAAACAGCATTATTTGCATGAGCCAAAAATTGGAAAAAAAACAAATGACCATCAGTTGATAAATAGGTAAGCAAAACATGGTATATCCAAACAGCATATGATCCACCCACAAAAAGGGATGAAGTACTAATACATGCTACAACATAGATGAAACTTGAAAACCTTATGCTACTAAGTGAAACAAGCCAGACACAAAAGGTCACATATTTGTTTTATGAATCCATTTATATGATTCCGTTTACAGAGAACAGACAAAGCCATAGAGACAGAACGTAAATTAGTGGTTACCAGGAGCTGGGAGAGAGGGGAAAATAGGGAGTGACTATTAATGGGTGTGGGCTTTCTTTTTGAGGTAATGAAAATGTTCTAGAGTTAGGCAATGTTGACAGTTGTACAATGTTGTGAAAATACTAAAAAGCACTGAGTTGTATACTTTAAAAGGGTGAATATCCGGGCGTGTATATTATATCCCAATTTTTTAACGTTGAGTTTACAGAGCAGTGCCAAACTGCAAAGTGTTTTATACTGGTCCCTGAGAAGATGAGAAGTCTATCTCACAGTGAAAGCAGACTGCATCACTAAGCACTCGATTTACTTCAGCTGACTCTTTTTTTTTTTTTTTTTTTTTCATGGCAAGACCTTCTCAGTGAAGTAAGCAGTCCATTGATTCTCCTGCTGAAGTAAGCTCCTTATCATCCTTGGAACCAGGTAATGAAGAGTTCACAGATCAGCTACTTTGAGTAAAGCTGCTGTAATCTGCATGCCTGACTTGGTTGCATGACACACTGATGAATGAATGAAGACATTTACAACTTCAAAGAGAAACCATTCCAAACTTACATCTTACGTACTGATTGTACATGGTAATACAACTTTCAGTACAGCTCATCATGCCTCTGTATATCTGGCAATGGGTTAGGTAATAGAAATTAAGAAGGAGGAGAGCAGGAAGAAGAGCAAAAGAAGGAGGATGAGAAGTAGAGAAGTAAGGAAGATGGAGGAGAAGAAAAAAGAATCCAAAATAGACAGGTGTTATATGCTTAAAGGATTTATTCTGGGAAGTTAAACATGTGACTTGTCCAATGTAATTAGTATAACAAAAGAAGTAGAGATAAAATATAGAGGAGGGAGGAGTTGCTTCGGGGCAGGATATGCTTTCTATATTGTCTGAAAAATCTTCTAGAGGATGCATATGAGGTAGGTCATAGAGGATGAGTTTAACAGGCACACATCTTGGAATATGGAAGACTATAACCAGAGTTAAACTAAAAGGCCATACATATAAGTTGGTGTTTGTCAAGGCGTGGTTCCTAAGCCAAAAGCAGCAGTATTGCTTGGGGCCTTGTTAGAAATAATTCACAGGCCCATGGGGCACCTGGGTGGCTCAGTCAGTTAAGCATCTGACTCTGGGTTTCAACTCAGGTCATGATCTCACAGCTCCCTGACTTTAAGCCCTGCATTAGGCTCTGCACTAATGTTGGAGCCTGGTTGGGATTCTCTCTGCCCCTCGCCACCCTCTCTCTCTCAATAAGTAAATAAACATGAAAAGAAAGAAAGAAAGAAAGAAAGAAAGAAAGAGGGAAGGGAAGGGAAGGGAAGGGAAGGGAAGGGAAGGGAAGGGAAGGCAAGGCAAGGCAAGGCCAGAATTCACAGGCCCATACCCTAAATAAGGAATCAGCCAGTCTGGGGCTGGGGCCCAGCCATGTTTTAATAAGCCTTTCAAGTTATTCTGATACACGCTAAAGTTTGAAAACCACTATTTTAGATAAATACAAAAAATAGTTTAAAAAATAGATACCAAATCTAGGGAGAAATAAAAAGCAAAGAGAATATTCTAGTTTAACACTATTTTCTCTCTTCTCCCTCAGAAAACCTCACTAAATGAAGAATAAAAAAAAATGTTTCAAGATATTATCTACCAAGACAAGTGGGAGAGGAAAGAACAACTAGCCAACCATTTCCAGAAGAGTTTGGAAGGTAGAAGCCTGATGCAGGATTCCTAACTGCCTTGATAGATAGAAGTCATAAAAGTTACAAGGCAGATCCCCGCAGAAGACAATGCCTACAGGAGAAGCAAGCTAGTTCCCCAGAAAGAACACAAAGAAACATGGTACTTGAAGGCACCTGGAAGGAGCAGGTGGTGTGTGGGCCTAAAATAAGGAATCTGGTTGAAAAGTATGCAGCGTAGTTGAGCCCCTGATGTTACTCTCTCCTTATGTCCCTCAAGAGACAGGTGATGTATTTTCTGGAAAAGTTGAACTGTAGGTGTCCGGCCTGACACACTGCAAAACAGGGGTGAGGCAGAGAGCACAGGAACATTCAGTAAAAGGCTACAGGATGAATGGAGGGCTCTTCATTGCCCTTCTCACCTGTAGTCTTCAGAAAACCTGTATCCAAGTGTATATCTTGCACCATGTGGAGGTTGGAAGATTGTCCTCTGGAGACCCCAACTAAAAGGCCAGTGATTGATAACCTTCCAGTGACATCTACCACTTGGCTACTCCCACCTACAAAAATAGAGCTTCCTTTCCATAATCTTTATATGTTTATGCTTAAACATAATCAGCTGAGGATCACCAGATGTGAAGAAGGAGTCCAGTATGTAGAGACCTATAGGAAAAGAATAGAGAATAGGAAACTGAAAAAAAGAGGGAAAAAATTTCCCCTTCCCCTAAAATTATAATTACCATCTTCAGAAAGAGAATATATTACATTCACATACACACAAAAATATTTTGCTATAAAAAAATTCAGGAAATGAGAAATTGTTTTATACAGCGATTTTTAGTTACAACATGGTTGACACACAATATTATATTAGTTCCAGGTGTACAACATAGTGATTTGACAACTATAACATTATGAAATGCTTTCAACCTAGAATTCCATACTCAACTAAACTATCAATCAAGTATAAGAGAAAGATAATTTCAGATATACAAAAACTCGAAAAATTGGCTCACTCTTATACCCTTTCTTAGAAAGGTACTAGAGGAAATGTCTCAGCAAAATGAGGAAATGAAAAAAAAAGGAAGGAAATAGGAAGAAAAATATGGAAATCAGAAAATAGGGGCTCTGGCACTTATGAGGCAAAGAGAATTTCCAGGAAATTGGCAAAGGAAATTTTTTACAACCTAACCTGTGTGAGCCAAAACTAAAAAGCATCCTACCAGCTGGGGATAAGCAGGGGGTATGGGGTGAAAATCTCTAGAAAACAAAAGGGAAGGGCCATTTAGCCTGTCTGGGAGATACAGAAATCATTTCTAGGCCTTAGAGCATTTGGGGAGAAAATTACCAATAAAAGAAAAAAAACTACTCAAGAAAGTGATAAACTGTAAACCAACAACAACAAAAACCAAAGCTCAGATGAGAAAGACAATATCCTAAGATATTATTTGGTTTAGCTGCAAACAATATGCCATACATAAAATAATATAAATATTCATGCATATTTATGATAAACTACTCAGAGCATAAAGGAAAGGAAGATTGGGGAAGTGAGGGGTTAACGGATCCCAAACAAAAAGGAAGTCAATAGACACAGCCTGATAGGATAAATTAAGACATAACAGAATAGGCTATTCTATCAGATAGTAGTATACACATGGAAAAATATGTCCTAGGATAGAAAGAAAGGAGAGGCAGGCTGTTTTGCAGTGTGATCAAGCACTTTCTGAGCAGATATCTCAATTCTTAGAAGGAGTCTGTCATGCCAAATCTGGAGGACCAATTATCCGGGCAAAAGCAACGGCAAGTGTTAAGATTTCGAGGTAACACTAAACTTCGTGTGTTTTAGAAAGGCAAGAAGACCAGTGAGCATTGGGCAGAGTCAACATATGGGGAACAGTAGAAGAGACATATCCAAATGGGAGAAAATCATTTGAGCTTCACAACTGTGCTGTACCTAAGAAGATTACATGATTCAAAGAAAAACAAAGCAATACCACATCTGTTTATTTTATTTCATGGATTTATCCTGCCTTGCGTGATTCTATCCTACCTTCTTTACCACGTTAGTACCATCAACTGCCAATACCACAGCACCCTGTACTGTAGTAAACACTCAGATAAAAGTTCCTCTGGCCAATATATCTGAGTCTTTTGCATGTCTGGGAATTAGTCTATTACCACATCAATCATGCCCCCTCCGTTTCCAGCTACTCTACTCCATTTTGCATTTCTCTGTGTAATCATCATCCCAGTTTGCTATCACGTTTTAAATAGTAGTAACCTACAAGATTTCACATTTTCTGAAAATACAAGACTCTTGGGTAGAAATTATAATTAGGCCGGCTGGGCTATGTTCTATTATTAGTAAGAATTGTGATTTTTAGAGTTGTGGGTTAATTGCTAATAACTGTATGCAGTGTTTTCCCTCAAGATGTTTTCTATTACAGTAATTAACTGAGCAGCTGGGAGAGCAGACATTAACCATTTGTCTTCGCAGTAGCCCTCACTGGGGACTCCCCCCAAACCTTTGCACATGGCTTTATTTGCTATTTGATGCGTAATGTAAGAGGGAAGCATAAAAGATATAGGATGTCCGCACTTTGGAATGGATATCCAATTTTAAATGATTTTTTCTTGTTGAAGGGATTCTTTCCCACACATGTGATGAATAGATTATGAGAAACATAGAATGTCTTTTAGATATATGGACTTATTTGACTAGTTTTTATGTGCATATTTCTCTTAGTATCTTCACATAATGAAATTTTGTCACAGTGATTGTGTCAGAAGCCTGAGCTACCCTGAAGACACCACTGGTTTATCTGTTTACAAATTAGATTGGACCGGTAAGAGCTGGCTGACACACTGAAGAAATCTGTTCTGGAAAACTTTAGGAGCCACTGCCTGGTAGCCCTATTCTTTTTCATGATATTTGAATTCCCATTTGGTGGTTAACTCAGCTTTGACCCTTGATTTTAGTATCCCGGCACTCCCTCTAGGACCCTTGGTGCTTCCCTGTGTGATTTTGTTTACAATCTGATGTGGCTCCTCTCCCAAGACTATATACAAAATCGGATATTTGACCCCAGTTCTCCTAACTAATTCTGCTATTGCCTGGATGCCACTCCATCTCTGCCAAGTTCTTTTCTACAGCATGCTTTTTGTTAGCGCAAAGGCATTCTTCTTCTTCTTTTTTTAAACAGGGAACATTTTATCTATTTTTTTTTTTAAGTAGGCATCACGCCCCGCACAGAGCCCAAGGCAGGGCTTGAACTTACCTCACTGAGATCAAGACCTGAGCTGAGATCAAGAGTCTGATGCTTAACCGACTGAGCCACCCAGGCACCCCATAACACATTTTAAAAATTGATCTCAAACCACAGGTAGGTAGAGACTGAGTACAATTTTTTTTAATGAAAAAAGTGAGGCTTTGGGAAAATTTTTAGGTATATAAGGATTTGTTATCTTCTCTTGTGTTGAATAAAATAATGAACTCATTAGTGTTAAGATCTCATTGCTTTTTTTTTTACCATGCTTTTCCAGAGGCGAGAGTTGTCTTTCTTCTTAATATTACTCCTTTTCTTTAAATCCAGAAAAGCTCTGGGTTTCTCGGAGTGTGTGGTCATAAGAGCCTCAACAGGAAGAATGCTATCTGATTTACACTAATGCTACAGAAGCTACACAAACAAAAGCATTCTAGGCCCTCTGGCAAATGGCAGGCCACAGCTTTTCTTCCCACTTTGAAAAGACACAAGACCCTGACCCACTCTGCCCAGTCGGTGATGGCTCATCAGGACTCATTGGGGCCACCAACTCAGTGTCAGTGCTCAAAAGGGAGACTCACCCATTACAGATCACCCTCCTGAGTCTAAACTTTGCAAGTCTCAAAGGTCCCCCTCGTACTTCGAAGAGTGTAATATGCCAAGGGTGTGAAGGCAAACAAGGCTGTAGTGTGAGGTAAAGACAATTTTTTATTTAGAAATTTCCATACTGGAAATCTCAGTGGGAGCCTGCGTCATTAATTGGAACAACCCTGGAAACAGGTTGACAAGACAGAGTCAGGTAGAACCTAGAGTCTGGGATAGATGCATTCAAGAAGACAAGTGTCAAGGCAATTAGAGGTGAGATACCAGGCAGAGAAGTGTAAGTCTGTGATCCTCGGGGTCAGCGAGAGGTTTAAACAAAAGCAGGGCAATAACCAGGATGCCCACTTATTTGGTTGTGGACAAGGAAGCTCTGAGTCATCATGCCTCTTCCTCTAGAAAACCTTGACTCCATGGGTTGATTCTCCCTGTACAGCATTCAAACCTAAATGATGCTATCTGCTTAATTTTTTATAAACAGTGCCTTGCAGGGAAATGCTTTAATGAATCCTTTTTGATTTACTGGTTGGTTGAACCAATTTTGGAAAAGCCCTGCAAAGCATGAATTAAAATACAAATTGAGTTTAGAAAATATCAGCTTGCATATTCCAAAGGAAGATAAGCTCTTGTTAACTTGCCCTCACATTCTTCCTTATGGCAAATCCTTTTCAATACACTCCTAGCAATAACTAACAGAGGAAGGCCAAACAAACATAATATCTACATTTTCTGTCCACTTAAAATGAATTTTGTATGATGAAATCTGAGTTGATTCTTTCAAATTAATAGCCAGGTGTTTTAATTTTACTGTCTACTTCACTCAAATTTATTTTGAATTCAAATGACAAAACTATATTGGATAAGGTCATGTTGAAAGACTGAAGTGTCTTAGTTAACGTTAAAGTTTCTTTGGGGCCTTTTCTAGAAAACTATTTCACAAAAGAACTGACTTATATTGTCATTATTACTTCGGTTAACGGGGCGGGGGGGGGGGCCGGGGGGGGGGGAAAGGAAGCATAGATAACAGCAATGCCTCTTTGGCTAAAATACAAACACTCTCCTACTTCAGAAATAAGAACCAAGGATAAAAGTCTTGGTGTTTTGGTGAGTCCTTCATAAGCAAGAAAACACGTGAGGTTTTGCTCTAATTCAAGAGCCATTCTGTCAGTGCTTTAAAGAGGGTAGAAATTAAGCTATATTAAAGCTTGTCTTGGCCCAATTATGGAGTGAAAGTGAGGTATCTATGGAATGGTTCCAGGATACGTTTCAAATCAGTTTGAATCCAGCTATTTGGTCCTTATTAGGACTTCAGGGGACAGCCAAGAATTACATTTAATTCATTATCTTGTTCTAAAAGCACTACAGTGGCTGCTACACAAATTGAAAGCAGCATTTACACAAGCTAATACCCATGGTATCTTTCCAATTTATCTTTTGGGCATTATCACCTCCCAGTGTACCTCCTTGAAAGTTTGACATGTGGCCTGAATTCTCATTTTGTAGGATGATAGCTATTCACCCTGAAGAGAACATTGAAGAAAATGGCCCCACATTAAAGTACTAAGAATGCTACCTGAAATACATTTTAAAAGATTTGAAAATAGCTACAGTCTTGTGGCAGAAATTGTGCTATATATAAACTTGCCTTCTAGGCAGTCCATTCTTTCTGGATTGAAGCTGAAGTATTATTATTGACTTAATTCATTGCTGTTTGACTCATGTCCAGCAATCTGCTGTAGATCCATAATAGAATTATTGCTCTCCTTTGTGAAACATTCAAAACCACTGGTGCTTATTTGTTCATTTGTGTGTCATTGTTCTTTAAAAGGGAGAAAATTTAAATATATTTATTTCTGTGATGTGAAAGTAAATATATAACCTGTTGAAATTCAAGATAGGAAATTGTTCCTTTAGGAAACTGGTAGGAATGACACAGGAAGAAATGTTGCCCACATACAGTGTGATTTCTAATAGTTCATTGATCTGTTTGGTGTCACCTTTTAGAGTGTGCATTAACAAAAACCCTGCATGGCTATGAGATTGACAGCATAATCCTAGAGTGTTTTATGTAACTAGACACTAGCCATAGAGAATAACGTGTGAACTCCCAGATATCAGGCAACAGCACTCCAAGCCAACTTGTATTAATGCTTTATATTGATGTAAAACCTTTTTCCAAAAAGTAAAAAGCACTTCCTCAAAATTGTCTTGTTGGGTTTTATAACAACTCAGCAATGCACAATATCTGAGACCACAATGTGTTGAGCTAAGATAATACCTTAAATTTCCCAATTCCTAATCTAGTATTTCAAACGTTTAATCATTAGTCATCCTTCCAGTCTCCAAAGATGCCAAAAATTACTCATTCCATATAAGACTTGAAAAAGGTTATAGAAAAATCTTTCAGAGAAGATTCTCTTAGCGTCTATAAACCATTAGGTAAACATTTAAAAATCAATTGTATGAGAATTCGAGTGACTTTCTTTTAGCTGAGGATTTAAGCCTATTATTTCATTCTAAAGAAGAATAAAGTCAATGTTATGAAAAGATCAACAAAATAGATATTTTCCAAATATATCTATTTCTAAATAGATATATTCCAAAACTTAAGCACAGTCTTTACTAATTCAAAATGCTTGACTAATCTTTTAATTGCAAAAAATGATCACTAGTCTTTTAAAAAGCTAAGGATTAGCCATATTAGGAAATATTCACGATCATTTTGATACACATAACAAATGGAAGAATAGTTCTTTGTTTTTCGGAGGGTAATTATGTGTTACTTTCTTATAATCTTATTTCTAGTCTCTCAGTTAACAGGCTACAGTGCTAAATTACAAGTTCTTCCTCTAGATGTAATGAAAGCACGCAGAGGTGAACACATAAAAAAATAAAACACTATACAGGGCAATGTAAAGTTAGACTTGGTGGTCCAAAAGCAAGATCTACAAGTCAAGGCTTTCACTGCTAGTTTGCTTTCCTGCTTTGTTGACTTTAATATAATGACTTAAGGCCTAACTCAGTATAACACCCTTTTCTGTTCTTTCAGAACATATCTTCCCTTATTTCCCTCTTAATCACTTGGTCTTTGAAGATATTTCTATCAATGGGGAGGAAAAATGCCTTCCTAAAGGTAGCAACTGACAATTAATAATTCAATGAAATTTCATAAGAAGGAGCACTGAGGATGTTCATTTTCCTTCAGTTTTGTAAGATGCATGATAGATTTACCAACACCTGCTGTGATAATCTTGTTTGGCCTTTGAATTAAGTAGAGCAAAGGAACTGCAAAGGAAACAATCAACAAAACTAAAAGTCAACTGACAGAATGGGAAAAGATATTTGCAAATGACATATTGGATAAAAGGTTAGCATCCAAAATCTATAAAGAACTTACCAACTCAACACCCGAAAAACAAATAATCCAGTGAAGAAATGGGCAGAAGACATGAATAGACACTTTTCCAAAGAAGACATCCATATGGTCAACCGATGAAAAGATGCTCAACGTCACTCATCATCAGGGAAATACAAATCAAAGTCACACTGAGATATCACCTCACACTAGTCAGAGTGGCTAAAATGAACAAATCAGGAAACTACAGATGCTGGTGAGGATGTGGAGAAATGGGAACCTTCTTGCACTGTTGGTGGGAATGCAAACTGGT
This sequence comes from Panthera uncia, assembly GCF_023721935.1. Classification (NCBI taxonomy): domain Eukaryota; kingdom Metazoa; phylum Chordata; class Mammalia; order Carnivora; family Felidae; genus Panthera; species Panthera uncia. Next base: position 95,397,988 of record NC_064810.1, read on the forward strand.
GCAGCCACTCTGGAAAACAGTGTGGAGATTCCTCAAAAAATTAAAAATAGAACTACCCTATGACCCTGCAATAGCACTACTAGGAATTTACAGAAGGGATACAGGAGTGCTAATGCATAAGGGCATATGTACCCCAATGTTTTTAGCAGCGCTTTCAACAATAGCCAAATTATGAAAAGAGCCTAAATGTCCATCAACTGAAGAATGGATAAAGAAGATGTGGTTTATATATACAATGGAATACTACTTGGCAATGAGAAAGAAAGGAATCCTGCCATTTGCAGCAACATGGATGGAACTAGAAGGTATTGTGCTAAGTGAAATAAGTCAGTCAGAGAAGGATAGATATCATATGTTTTCATGCATATGTGGATCTTGAGAAACTTAACAGAAGGCCATGGGGGAAGGGAAGGGGAAAAAAATAGTAACAAACAGAGAGGGAGGGAGGCAAACCACAAGAGACTCTTAAATACAGAGAACAAACTGAGGGTGGATGGGGGGGCAAGGTGTGGGGGAGAGGGAAAATGGGTGATGGGCATTGAGGAAGGCACCTGTTGGGATGAGCACCGGGAGTTGTATGTAAGCCAATCTGACAATAAATCATATTTTTAAAAAGTAAAGGAGAAAAATGTATATATTTCATTTAGGTTTAAATGACCTTATGCTAGCAAAACCGTGTGTCATCTTTGCCTTTTCTGGATTCCATATACTTTCTCTTTTATTTGGAGCAACTGTGTGTTTGGTTAATAACCTCACTGTTTTCTGCTGTTAAGGGAACTGAAGTGCCATTAACACATATTAAAGTACCATTGATTCCATTAGTGCCGACAAGCACTAAATCCCAATTTCTTTTTAAATAAGCATTAAAACAAATGCAGATGTCCTTTATTAACAAGTAACATGCTGAGCAACCCTTATTGCAATAGTTTAATATATGAGAGATGTCTTAAAGACCAAGTTAGAATCTTAAGGAGCTGAAATGCTAGAACTTGGGTACAATGAAGGACAAGTGAAGGAGTAAATAGGAATTTTCTACACGCTCAGGAGCCTATCCAAAGGGTCATGTTTTATGTCCCATGTTAGAATCATAATCACTTTTCGCCTTTGCATGTCTCCACATTTGTGTATTAGAACACCTATAATACCACAGTAGTGAAGAGACACATGCTGTAGATTTACAATAAAGTGGTTTATTAATAAGGAACTTAAGCCTAGGAAATGGGCATAGCTTACATGGGCTCTTACTCTGTGGCTTCTAGATGTGGTCCTCATGATTAGATGTTACCATAGAATAGTAAAGCACTTTCAATTGTGAAGCAATCTCAAGGGAAGATATTTATGTGCCGGGGCATCGGGCCTTCTTAAAATACATGACAATTCTGGGGACCTTTTCGCACCAGTAGAACGTAGAAGATTTCAGCATAAACCTTAGAGTGAAACACGCAACAAAAACAAAATGTTTTCTCTTTTTGTATTGATCACATTCCTAACCACTATTTTATTTCTTTACCCTTTTCCTTCTTTCTTTCTCTTTCCTTCTTTCTTTCTCTTTCTTTCTTTCTTTCTTTCAATGTTACTTATTTTTGAAAGAGAGAGCACAATGGGGAGAGGAGCAGAGAGGGGGGACAGAGGATCTGAAGCAGGCTCTGTGCTGACAGCAGCGAATCCAATGTGGGGCTTAACCACAGTTCGTGAGCTGACCTGAGACAAAGTCAGATGCTCAACCGACTGAGCCATCCAGGTGCCCCTCCTCCTTGTTTTTCATCTCTTCTTTACCTGTTCCTAGTATGGATTATGCTAGTTGTATGTATTTTTTGAAATCTGTTCTAATTTTTTTTTTCAAATAAAGACATAGACAAAACTGAGAGACATTCACTTACTTTATTTGTTTGCTACTGCATTTGAAGAACCTAGAACAGTGCCTGACACTCAATATTTGTTGATTAAAAGAAAAAATGGTCAATGGCAGGCGATAAGCAGATAGAGATAGGTAGATGGATGATAGATAGAGAGATAGGTAGGTAGATAGATAGATAGATAGATACTGGTAGGAAGCTAGGAAGCAAGGAAAGAAGGAAGGAAGGGAGGAAAGAAATGCCTGCACATTTAGGCAGAACTGCCTACTCAAATAAATTTGACAGAGTGGAGAATGGCTGGAAGCAGTAGCAGATCACCAAAGAATAGAAGCTAATCGGTGGCTTTCCACAGTTCCACAGATTATAACAAAAGACATAAGACTCCGTCAGAGACAAAGAACTTACTTACAAGAAAAGCAATAGCAGGTATATCAGCATATTTGTGTCAGCTCCCTAAGTTCCAAGTTCCATAGGGCTACATGGAGAGCCAGATAGAACCTAAACGCATAATACAGCGTGCCACAAGAGAGGAACCAAAAATTTAAGATATCTGCGACTTTCCTAGCAAGCACTTTTATATGGTCTGGAGGGAGAGCAGGTGTGTCAAAGGACCTGTGATTCATTACCTTGCTTTCCAGGATGGCCACTTTAAGGATTCCCTGTCCAGGAAAATGAGTAAAAAGAGCAAAAGCTTAATAGAGGATAAATCTGCTTTAGTATGTAGCTTCAGAGATTACACTGTTGAGCTACAATGTATGATTAAGAAGAGATAGCTGATTGTATGCGCCATGGGAGCTAGAAAACATCCTGAGAGGTGATTGGCCAAATAGAAGAATAGCAGAAAGTAATCAGCACATTCATCATACAGAATAACCTCAGATAACTTGGAGCACATAGCAATGCCCCCACCCCAAAACAGCATCTATTATGGATGGTTTACAAATGCATAGGTATGAATGGAAGTCACTGGAGTATCACACAGTGCGACAAGAGGTATTGGCCTGGAGCTATAGAAGGTGAGTGGAGTGTCAGAGAGTAGAACTGATGGGCTGCTTCATTGAAAAACACTGGAGCTAAGGTTGAGTACATCTTTTCTCCGAAGGCGGGTTCCCATTGTAAGAGGAGTAAGAGTAAAGACTTGGCACCGCTATCCACAATGTAATGTTCTTTAACCAAATGTCTGAGCTGGCCCGTGGGGGCATCTTGTAGGAGGATTTCTGTTAAACCCGTCCCTGAACTCCCACGGCCAGCCATCAAGGTTGTCACAGTCTGTCTCTCCCTTCTTAAAAAAACCTTCAAAGACATTTTTAGTATACTCTTTTAGGGAAAAAAAAGTGTGGCTCGTTATGTTCGGCTTTTCCATGTAGCTACATTCTCAAGGATTTTGTTGTCGTTGGCAGCAGGGAGGTTGGAAACCGAGGAGCACTAATGAAATTTAAAAAGAACATCTTTTTATCTCGCGGGGTTTTAGCGGCTTTGGTTACTTGTTTATCTCCTGAAATTATAGCTCCTTTTTGATATAGAAATCTTAATTTCAATTCTCTGCAACATCAAAAGCGAAACAAAGACCACACTCCTTCAGCTGAGCCAGAAGCAGCAGGTTCAATGAACTCTGCATACTTCCTTGATGTTTTAGTGGTCTGTAGTTAATAACTTGTTATTCATTTGCTTTAAGAAAAAAAAAAATGGCACATGGGTGGCTCAGTTTGTTCAGCTACCGACTTCAGCTCAGGTCATGATTTCATGGTTCGTGAGTTCAAGCCCCACATAGGGATCTGTGCTGACAGTTCAGAGCCTGGAGCTTGCTTCAGATTCTGTATCTCTCTCTATCTCTCTCTGACCCTCCCCTCCTCGCGCGCTCTCTCTCTCTCTCTCTCTCTCTCTCTCAAAAGTAAATAAACATTAAAAAAAAATTTTTAAAGAAAAAAAAAACTACCACAGAAATTCAGGTGGGGTAACCAAAAAACAAAAAACAAACAAAAACAAAACAAACAAAACACAAAACAAAACCAAACAAAAAGCTACAAATCTTCCAGATTTGTTTTTCTACAGAGTTATTTCCAGGTTTAGGATATTTCTATCAGTGCATTTTTTTTTTATGTCCCTGGAGCTGCATTTATCATTCCCATAACTGTGTAGGTATAGGGAGACATCCTAAATGAGTTTTAAGGGTCTCCTCTAGATTGGGCCTTCTGTTCAATGTTGCCACTAGCTTATTAGAATAGCATGAACAGAACAGTTGTTTTGGTTTGAGTTTCAAGATAAAATAATTACAACTCTCCAAGACAGTCCACAGATACAATTTGATAAATATGTCCATATTTGTTTACAATATGTTAGCTGACTTTATTCATTTACTGCAAATAAATAAATCTGATACTAAAAATTCCAAAAGGAAGCAAAACAAGCTAAATATCAGAAGCATGAAATAAGGCTTCTCACTTAACTCATAAGTATGCTTTTATCTTGAATCTTACTCAGAAGAGCCTTGGACATATTAACATTGCCCCAGTCCTAGGTAGCTCTATCTAGCATTGCTTTACTACTTAAAAGCTACAAGGCCTTGAATTACCTTAATTTGCTTCCATTTCAGAGCACCTTCTTTCAACTGAAATATCCTGAAGTGGAATGTCTTACACAACAGGGTGAACAACCTCCAAAGAATTCATTAGCATAAGAAAGGAGTAAGCGTTGCAAATATTTTCCACTTCACTCTTTTCATTAATTATTGTTAAATAACGAGTTCAGACAATATCTGTGATAAACTATGTGAAAGGCTATTCCATATGTACTTAAGAGAAAAAAGCTCTATAAAAAGGAAAAAAAAAAAACCTCCCCATCTAATTCTCTCTCACACTGGTCAGAGGCCAGAGTGGCAAAAAATAGTGTAGAAAAGTCTTTCCTTTCATTGCATAGGATGAGTCTGCCTAGACATGAGATAGAGAAGTTGATCTCTAGTGACCTTGAAGGACCATATAAGATTGCAGAGAAAATGAATGTACATTATAGAAGATGGCTGTGTCATCATTTGTTCTAATTAATTTCACATGTTTGAGGAGATTGGTTGACATTTACGATCAAACTTTATATTTTGATTTATTTATCACCAGTATTTATCACGTTTATCTGCAAAGAAATCTGCAAGCTGCAATCACAGTGACTGCTTAGGGCATGCCTGGTGTCTATTTCCCTGTTTTACAACAACTTCAAGGTTTTCACCCTTTTCTAAATTGTCAATATTAGAAGGGATCCAAGGTTTTAATGAGAGTAAAATTTGAAAAGAGAGATTCTTACTTTGGCCAAAGAACATTAGGCTTAAAATATTTCATCCAACAGGCATCAGTATTGCATTTTGCACATCTGAGTCTCCACAAGTTACCTCATACTCACCTGATAGAATCAAATTGCAAGTTTCGTCACAATAAATTAGAAATAGGCCTTTCTTGGTCTCAAATTCTGACTTGGTCTCATTCTGACTTCAGACAGAATGAAAAGAAATTTCATCTTTCAGGGATAGCCCTGCAAATGCAGATGACACTGGGTACTGTCAACCCAGAGGTGAAGAAGGAGGATACAGAAGGCAAGAGAGATGAGAGACGTTTAATCATAAAATTACTCTTCTCTTTGCAATTTTTCCCAGAGTGGAGTCTGCTTCCATTCCTCGTCATTTTCACCTGGAGACTCAGTGCTATACTAATGAAAGATCATATCAGGAAGGAACCAAAGATGGCTAGTAAGCTTTAACTGCAAAAGATTTTAAAGGAAGCTAATATGAGCATCAGTAGTCTATGGTAATCAAGACAAAAAAAAAATTCTAAGGGCAAAAAGAAATACTAATCTTGCTGCATAAAGTGGGCAGGGCATCCATGTGGCCACTGCTACAATTAGTTTACACAGGCGTGTATTCTAATTGATTTACAATATAAGGCCTAAGTTAATGGCATGCATACCCAGATGCTAATCAAGCTACCTGATACACGTCTCAAGCATTACCAGCATGAAGAGCGATATTGCCAAATGTATGAAGGTGAAGAAATAGGGCCATTGTGAGCTCAGAGTGAGAGAGTTCAAAAGGCATCTACATCTGGCTTATTGCAAGCCTCATAACAAGTCCTTTGCCACATTTTTTACTGCCCCCTCCCACCCCATTTGTCCAGAATACCTTGCACAAAGTGGGCACTTACCTTTGTGTAGTTGAATGTAATGTTGAATAGAATGGAGTCAGAACTAAAAATTAGGAATGTATGGTTCTTAACCTACCTTTTGCCAACAGTTTTATGAGCTTAGGGAAACCATGGAACTTCTTTACTTGTTAGTTGTCTCATCTGCGTCATAACAGGTTAGAATCTATAAGCCCTGAGGTCCTCTCTTACAATGGGATGACCTATCCTTAGGAAAGATACCTGTTCAAGAGCACCTCTGCTGTATTTGTGGGTTTTCCCACAGGAAAACTCTGTGGGTTTTCCCTTCCTTCCCCTTCTCTCTTCTATGTGCTTTGGATGGAGCTGACTCTAACTCTAGTTCCTAGGTTAGCATATGGTCAACCCTAGCCAATCCAGGCACTGAATTCCTCCAACCATTGTCATATGATCCAGTCAGAGCCAATAGATACAGTGATACTTTGGACTGCGGGGACAAACAATTCTACGGATGACATGAGATGGAACTGCTAGGATTAAATTATAAAGCTGATAGGCAGAAAGCTGAGCAAAGAAAAAGGGAGAAATTGAGTATTAATAGCATCAGTTGATCCCCTGAATCAAACTTCACCCAAAGCCAAAATAACCTGTAAGCGTTTCTATTATGTGAGCCAATGTGTTCCTTTTATACTTATGTCTGTTTTAGGTGAATTTTTGGTAGGTAAAAAAAGGAAAAAATCTTTACTTTTAATACCTATGCATTCCCTATAAAGTGTTTCATAACCCTGTAACCCATGAATGTTTGTCAATAACAGAACAGATCTAATGGATCACCTGTCCCATTCATCTGTCACTACAAAAACAGGGCTTCTATTAATTGGAAGAAAAGTTTGTGTGTTTTACTAATGAAAGCAAGCTGTTAATCCCTACCTAAAGCTAAAGATGATAAAAGTCATATAATGAACCTTTCTATAAGAGGCTTTGTCTCCAACCACTGATAGGCTTTCAAAGACCATAAATACCAATTAAACAATGGCTGACTTAAGGGAAAGAGTCCAATACTCATTGAGTATTTGTGATATTCCATGCAGTTATTAAAATAAATATTTGCATGCTACTTCGTATTTCCTTACTGATGTCCTTCTCTGTTCTCTCAGACATGTTTTAGCAAAATCCATTTTTTTGCCTGCAAGATATATGCCTATATTTCCCACAGTGTGTCCATTGGAACACCTAGATTGTGACATAAATCATGGACAGGTTCTTGACTGAGTCAGATAAGTCTGGGAAACAATTTAAAATCTGTCCCTCTCTGGAAAATTTATGTTAATATTAGAATATCAAATTATCTGATTAGTCTTCCTTCACATTATTTAATGCAGCATTTGCTAAACTATTTAGATAAAAGCCATTACATGCCCTGCCCACAATACCTAAAAACATTTGAGAAATCTAGCATTCTACTGAAACTACTTTGGGAAAAATGCTCATTTAGGTCATGTCTTCAGAAATTACAAAAATTTGTAAGGATCATTAGAATTCAGAATCAAGAGCTTAAACTCTTCCTCTAATTGGACCTGCATCTTGCCCACCTGCCTTCAGATTCCATTAGGTTGAACCATATGAAATTATCCATATTTTATGGTTTCTGACCCACATCCCAACTCTTATCCTCTGCATTAGATATTTTTCATTTGCTCCTCCAGTCTACTCTCTGCCCTTCTCCATCCTACTCTGTGTCCTGTGGAGGTGACATACGTGGACTGCATCAGTGAAATTCCTTGCTTTCTAGCTTCAGGTTGGGTTTTCCCAGTGGGAGCCATTGGAATATGGGCAGGTAGGAGGGAAGGAGAGATACCTCTTGCCCCAGCTCTCTCTGTGTCTCAGATTGCTTTGAATTATATCTAAAGCCCACATTCTCAGAGCTCTGTTTTCATGATGCTTTCCCTAGCACAGGGGTTCTCAACTTTAACACTATTGATATCTTGGGCTGGATAATACTTTTTTGTATGTGTCTGTTTAACAGCATCCCTGGCCTCTATCCACTAGAGGCCAATAGCATCCCCTCAGTTATGACAATTCAAAATGTTTCCAGATACTACCAAATGTCCCCCAAAGGGAAAAATTTCTTCCTATCACCCACCCCCACCATTGAGAACAACTGGCAGCTACTCTCCCCTGGTTTTATTAACACTTCCCTTCCTTTGCCCCTTCAAGCCTAGGGGTGGTACACAGTTCTCACTGCTAACACCACAGTTGGGTCTCTATCCCTGGTTTCTTTGCTTTTATAAATAACTCTTTTACTAAAATTGTCCTCAGTTGTCTCAGTTCAGTGTGTTATGTGTTCACTCTTGGGACACTAACTTATATACTCTCTATTCTCTTCCAACCCCATTATTTACTATCCACCACTTAAAATCTGTTTACTTTCTTTGAACCTTTACACAAGTTCTTCTTATAAGAGAAATAGAGGCAGCATTGATTGAGAGCTCACCACATGTCAAATATGGTGGCTATAGCTTACATGATTGTGGTAAATATTAATGGTTGGTTGTCTCACCACCATCCATTTTCTCTTTTCAAAAAGTACTCTAATTTGATTCAAGTATCCACCCCTCCCACATATAACCCATGTGCTTCAGGCAGAGCTGACCCTACAGCTACTTCCGATTGTTCTAAGATTGTTAGGACGGACTATTCTAAAGATAATCCATTGAGCCATTCTTGACAGGCATTAATTAAGACTTTGGCTCATAATAGGCATGTGCTACAATTTGGCCAAATGAGACTTGAAGAGCAGTTTGATGGCAGTTCTGGGAAAGACATTTCCTACACCAAAGAGAGAATTGTCAGTTGATGGTCTCTTTTTCTCTGACTTTTCTAGACCTTATAATGAGCATTATAAGGTCTGGAACTCTTAACAACCACCTCAATACTGGTATGAAGAAGTAATCTCAGGCAGGAAAGCAAAGTTAGAGAATCACAAAGAAACAAGGCCATCGATTCAACCATACCTGATCACTGCCAACCTTCTGGACTTTCTCAATTATGTTATCCAATATATTTCTTCATTTTCAAGAAAGTTTGAGTTAGGATTTCTGTCACTTTCAGCTAAAAGCTTCCTAGCTGAGCCATTCATTTAATTCATTCAACAACTGTTTATTTCCTACTTACTATATACTAGGCCCTATTTTAGGCATTGGGGCTACTGCAATGATCCAATGAGCCCCAAAATTGATAAGGAGA